>NW_006955693.1:0-774 GCF_000164805.1 Carlito syrichta
CAGAAGGACACCCGGATCATTAATTCAGGGATTTCCCTGTGATTACTGTCACAACACCACATCCCACGCTGGGGCGGAAGGATATGGGGCCGCAAGAGCTCTCCTCCTCGCCTGCCGTGAACGCAAAATGGCAACTGCCATGGAGGGGAGTGGAGCTGCTGCACACAGAGCCAAAAGCCCTCCAACTTCACGACAGCATACTGACTCAGATAGTAACCCGCTGATCAGAACACGATGTCCACAGACAGCCTGTAAGCCACACTTCCTCCTGATTCTTCAGCACTAAAACCGGAGGCCACTGGTTTTCTCATGGAAAAGATTAAAGCAGGAACAGAGCCCTCTCACAACATAACACCTTCCCTAAGAAAGGGGACGAAGGCTTTGGCCTCCCTGGGCCATGTGTGGCTGTGAGACAAGCTTGGCTAAAACAAAGAAACCAGACCCAAAGGTTGACCTCCGTGGAACGCACAATCCAGTTTCCTTCTACTCAGGGTCAACCCATAGGGACTGACAACGATTCTCGACTGCCAGGGCTCATGGAGAGGGAGAGGGTGGCTACAAAGGGGAAACCCTGGAGAATGAGGTCGGGAAGAAGTCACTTCTTGAGGTGATAGTGTGTGGACAGAGGACTTCACAGATGGGTTCAGAAACACACAACTTCCCGCACAAAGGCTGGACATCGTGAGTACAAATTCAAGTTTTCAAAAAGGACCCGACTGAAGATAGGTCAACATGACACCAGAGATATTCCGTTTCTCTGCCGGAAGATTTTAC
>NW_006955694.1:0-692 GCF_000164805.1 Carlito syrichta
CCCAGGTTCCAGTGGTCCCCGACCTTGGCCTCCCAAAGCCACAGACCGATTTTCTGCTGATCCACCATCTTTTGGCAACTCTAGGTCCAAGGCTGGGGGCTCCTTCTCAAATGATCTCTGTCTGTTCACGATGATGCCAATACCATACATAAATGAATGTTCTTCTTTTTTTTATTTTCTCCTTTTTTTCTTTGAGTGAAAGTCTCACTCTGTCACCCAGGCTACAGGGTGGTGGCTTGCTCCCGGGCACCACAGCATTGCCCCACTAGGCTCTGGCAAGCCTTTCCCTGGTCTTCTGAGGAGCCAGAATGGCAGGCACATGCCACCACACTTGGTTCATTTGGAATGGAGTGTAATGATGAGGCCTTGCCAAGTTGCCCTGGTGAGTCTTGGCCCATAGCCTTGGGCTGACTGCTTGTCTCGGCCTCCCAAAGTGCTGGGATGATGTGGCTGAGTCCTCAAACCCGGCATCGATTCCTTGTCAAAATGAACTGGAAGGCTTGGCGCTGTAGTCCATGTCTGGAATCCCAGCACTCTGGGAGCCTGAGGTGGGAGGATGGCTGGAGCCCAGGAGCCCAAGAACAGCCCTGGACACACAGGGAGACCCGTCTCCACACCCACTCAAAGAGGGTGTCTGGGGTGGAGGTGCCCATTGTCCCAGAAACTCCGGATCATGAGCGTGAGGATTGCCA
>NW_006955695.1:0-729 GCF_000164805.1 Carlito syrichta
CTTCCAAGAAAGGCCAAGGACACATCCCTTACCTGGTAACCATTCTTCCCCTAATCCCATATTTCCTGACTCTAAAGCCAGTTGCATTGTGAAGACAGCACTCCCAGTTGAGAATCTGTGTATGATTCTGATATTTTTGGAGACAGGGTCTGGATCTGTGGCCCAGGCTGGGGCCCTGGGACATGATCATCATTCAACGCCCATCTCAAGATTGAAGGCTTTGGCAATCCTCATGCCTCATGATCCGGAGTTTCTGGGACAATGGCCACCTCCACCCCAGACCCCCTCTTTGAGTGGGTGTGGAGACGGGTCTCCCTGTGTGTCCAGGGCTGTCCTTGGGCTCCTGGGCTCCAGCCATCCTCCCACCTCAGGCTCCCAGAGTGCTGGGATTCCAAACATGGACTACAGTGCCAAGCCTTCCAGTTCATTTTGACAAGGAATTGATGCCGGGTTTGGGGACTCAGCCACATCATCCCAGCACTTTGGGAGGCTGAGACAAGCAGTCAGCCCAAGGCTGTGGGCCGAGACTCACCAAGGCAACTTGGCAAGGCCTCATCATTACACTCCATTCCAAATGAACCAAGTGTGGTGGCATGTGCCTGTCATTCTGGCTCCTCAGAAGACCAGGGAAAGGCTTTCCAGAGCCTGTGGGGCAATGCTGTGGTGCCCGGGAGCAAGCCACTACCCTGTAGCCTGGTGACAGAGTGAGACTCTGACTCAAAGAAAAAA
>NW_006955696.1:0-760 GCF_000164805.1 Carlito syrichta
CTAGTATGTCATTGAGTTAAATCACCTGGGTACCCAACTGGGTAGCTGGTTAAGTCAGCTAGTTTAATCAGCTGTCTAGCCAGCTGGCTAGGTAGGTAGCTAGCTAGATAAGTCAGCTTGATAGCCAGCAGGTAGGTAGCCAGCTAGTTAAACTGGCTGGTTAGCCAACTGACCGGCAGGTTGGCAGGCTAGTTAAGCCAGCTGGCTACCTGACTGTCCAGCCAGGTGGCTGGCTATTTAAGCTGGCTGGTTAGCCTGCTGGCCAGCCCACTAGCTAGCTAACTGAATGCCTAGCCAGCCAGGTAGCTAGCTAGTTAAGCCAGCTGCCTAGGCATCTAGTTCACCAGGTAACTACCTAATTAAGTCAGCTGACTAGACAGCTAGCTACTTAATTCAGCTAGCTAGTCTGCTAGATAGTCAGTTAGCTTGTTAAGTCAGCTGGCTAGCCATCAGGCTATCTAGTTATGTCAGCTAGTTGTCAGCTGGCTATTCAGCTGTCTAGGTATGTAGAGAGCTAGTTAAGTGTGTTGGCTAGCCAGCTGGCTACTTAGTTAAGTCAGCCAGTTAAGTCAGCTTTCACAGCTGCTAGCAAGCTAGATATCTAGGCAATTAAGTCACCTGGTTAGCCAGCTGGCCAGTAGTTAATTCAGCTAGTTTGGTCAGCTGGCTATCCAGTTGAGTAGCTAGTTAAGTCAGCACATTACGTCAGGTGCCTAGCCAGCTTGCTACCTAGTTAAAAAGCTAGTTAGTTCATATGGCT
>NW_006955697.1:0-427 GCF_000164805.1 Carlito syrichta
AGACACTTAGAAAACAGGTTTCAGAACACAAACAATGAAGTGTCCCCAGAATGACTGGTCACAAACTGCAAACCCAGATATCAAGACATTAAAGAAGTAAAGAAGACTGTGAATGAATTAAATAAGAAACTGATAAGCATAGAAGGCAGAAATAGACAAGGAGAAGAAATAATCTCAGAGCTTGAGGACCAAAATATAGAACTAACCCAAAATTACAAAAAATAGAGAAGAACTTTTAAAAGACAAAGCAAAAACATCAAAAGATGAGCGATTATAACAAGTGGCTGAGTCTAAGAATAATAGGGCTTCCTGAGGCTGAAAGAGGGACAGAGACAACCCTGAAAAAAATTCCATGAAATTATCCAAGAAAAGTTCCCTCATCTCATCAGTGATGCAACCATTCAAAGACAAGAGATTCAGAGAACTA
>NW_006955698.1:0-399 GCF_000164805.1 Carlito syrichta
AGGCTAAAACCACAGACCTGTGCCACCACGCCCAGCTAATGTTTGGATTTATTTATGATGACCAAGTTGAAGTCTCACCCGGTGTCCCAGACTGGTGTCAATCCCGCAAGCTCAGGTCACCCACTCACCTGGGACTTTGAAGGGCTGTAATGCCAGGTTGAGCCCCTTAGACCAGCCTGTGTTTGTGGCTGTGGTCACGGTTGCTATTATTAATCTGAGTTGGAGTCCCCCTGTTGCACAGCCTAGAGAACAGGGGAACACTCTCAGCCACTGCAGCCTCCACCAACTGCGCTCTGGTGATCCTCGTGCCACAACCTCCTGAATGACCATAACGAAAAATATGTGCCACCAAGCTCGGCTCATTTTTTTTGGCTACTTTTAGAGTTGAGGTCTGCACAA
>NW_006955699.1:0-323 GCF_000164805.1 Carlito syrichta
AGGAAATATGTGAGGTTATTGAGTTCTATAGCTAGTGTAAATCCTATAATAGTTACAGTAAGTGCTGAGAGTTTTAGATATAGTGGTATGGTTATTGTGGAGTTATTATGGGAGGAATGGAGTGTGAGATGAGGAAACCTGCGAAGATGCTACCTAGGACTAGGCATTTAATGGGGTTAATTAAGAGGGGGTTATTTTCGTTGATGCTTGTTGAAGTTGGGAAACGGGGTTGACCTAGGAGTGTAAAGAAGATGATGCAGGTGCTGTAAATGGCTGTTAAGGATGTGGCAAGTAGTGTGATAGAGAGGGCTCAGGCGTTGGTG
>NW_006955700.1:0-344 GCF_000164805.1 Carlito syrichta
AGGATTCGGTGACCACAATAACAAAAGACTACCTCTTGAGGAACCCCCTCAGGTCCCCTCTTAGTTTGGGAGTCTCTCGGTCCTCTCAATAAAGACTGCTTTAAAAAGGAAAAAAAAAAAAAGACTACCTCGTTTACAGGATTCTTGAATGGTCACTTATCTCTGGTGAAATTTTTGGATAGGTGTCAACACATGGTTCTCTTCACTTCTTGGGAATGAAATCCACCATGTCTCCCACATTGGGCAGAGCACTGTACACATGTGCTTGAAGCCTAACTATTTTTCAGTAGTAAGGGTCACTCCCATTATGATGTCAAAGTTCTGAGGCTGATGTCATCGATGAA
>NW_006955701.1:0-1033 GCF_000164805.1 Carlito syrichta
TAGAATTAACCATTTAAATAAATTTATAAAGTATAGTATAGCGTTAAGTATTAATATTAATGATTTATAATAGTAAAGGTTAGTTAAATTGGTTTAGATTTAAAGCTTAGTTTAAGAAGTTTTGATCAGAGAAAATGACGTGGATGATTTATTAAACTGTTTTGAACATTTTGTATTAAAACTGTACACTTGTGATCTTAATGGAAGTTTTGCATCATGGAATTGTAATAGTTTGCTTGGAACTTGTTGGTCTTGTGATGGTCTCGTGATGCATGATTCGTAAAGCATGGAATTTGTACGCCCCCAGCAAATGATTGTCACACTGCTGGAGGGTCTAAAAAATGGTATATAAGTTGGAAAAGGTTTCAATAAAATCGGCTTCGGTCTTGGCCAGACTGAACCCAGAAGAGCTGCCTCCGAGTAGTTTTCTTCTCTCCGTTCTGATTCACCGGTGCGGTCCTAACCCTTCCCTGGTCAGTGCAGGTCACCGACAGAAAACAATTTAGTTACATTATAGTATATCTACTCAATGGAGTATATTCAGCCCTTAAAGCTACATGGAGAAAAACAAAACAAAAATAATCACTGCATTAGGACTATGATTTAAATAACTTTGGGAAAAATATCTTTTATATGTTTACTCCCTGCCTCCTTCCCTCCATCTTCCTCCTCCCCTCCCCCACAGAGTGGACCATGATTAAGTCAACAGACTGGAGGAGGATGTAGAATGCTGATAAAACTGTCAGTTCAGCAGGACTAAAAATGGGCAGAGACTTGGAGGATTGGAAAAGAGTGGAGATCTCATTTAATCTGGTAAACTCACACACCTCCATTAGGTGAGAATCCAAAGACTGAAACATAGAACTATAATATACATATTTAGAAAAATCATATATGCTAGTTCTATATTGCCAAATGAGCTCCAAATACTATTTTCGGTATGTCTGAAAAAATTTCACCTCCTGGTGAAAATGTTTCACATTTGCATCAAAACCACAGCTTGCAACACTCCCAACTTGTACATTCTGGATAA
>NW_006955702.1:0-711 GCF_000164805.1 Carlito syrichta
CGTGTCTCCCTACATACTAGAGGCTCCACTGTTCTCAGCATCCATGCTGCCTAGTTGCCATGAACTGCTCTCACCATGAATGTATGACCTCCAGTATTAAAAATGTTTCCTTGTGCTTGGGGAACATGGCAATGGTTGGATATCCAAGCATCCCATTGGAAATGGGGTGGATCCTCAGAAACAAGGAAAGGATGGGACTGTGAATGATTAAGATTTCACATGATGCTGGGCTCAGTGTCTCAGCCTGTAATCCTAGGGCTTTGGGAGACTGAGGTGAATGGATTGCCTGAGCAGGCCTGGGCAACTTGGCAAGACCTCATCTCTACAATAAATCAAAAAATTAGCCAGGCATGGTAGCACGTGCCTGTAGTTCCAGCTACTTGGAAGGCTGAGGTAGAATGTGGCCGGACCCCAGCAGGTCGAGGCTGCAGTGGCCGGGAGAAGCCACTGCACTCCAATCTGGGTGACAGAGTGAGACTCCAATGCAAAATAAATAAAAATAAATTAAACTAAATTAAAAAAAAGATTGCACATGATGCTCCATCAGCTCCATGGAGAACACTGTTAATAGCAAGTACATTTACACAGAATGGCAGTTACAGCCCAGAACAACACAAAAATGACTGAATAAAAAAAATTAAGCCACAGTTGCTGGCTCAGCCTGTAATCCCATGCCTTGGGAGGCTGACTGAGTGGATTGCCTGAGCCCGC
>NW_006955703.1:0-919 GCF_000164805.1 Carlito syrichta
CCCTCATTTGGGTCCATGTACCCACCCTTCCTATATGTGAAACATGTTCTTCAGGCTGGGCTGACCATGCTGCTGGCTTCAGAGACAGATGTTCTAAGGGAAATCTCATTGCCCTTGTGAGTGACTGGCCTGGGAATGCATGCCTGGGTCATCCATGAGAGACATTACTTGGCCACAGATCCTGGCTCACAAATGGAGTATGTTGCAATTTTGTCATATGACACATGAAGAGAAGCTTGATGGG
This sequence comes from Carlito syrichta, assembly GCF_000164805.1. Taxonomy (NCBI): domain Eukaryota; kingdom Metazoa; phylum Chordata; class Mammalia; order Primates; family Tarsiidae; genus Carlito; species Carlito syrichta. The sequence continues at coordinate 245 of NW_006955703.1, forward strand.
AGTTCTGGGAGAGACATATCCTCCTATCAAAGATAGAGTCACCCTCCGAATTTTCTTTGTGCAGTATAAGCCCTAAGACTCTTGTGGCCTTCCCAATGCTGTATGAGGAAGAAGTCAGCACCAGCAGGAAGGCAATATTGGAAGGTCCTAAGGAAGCACAGTCATGGAGTCAACCACATCTGATTTTGGCCAAACATCAGGGCTTTCTCAATCATGTTATCTAGCATATTTCTGCATCTTGAAGAGAGTTTGAGTTAGGATTTCTACCCCTCAAAACTAAAAGCTTCCTAGCCAAAACATTCATTCAATTGAGTTAAAAACTGCATATGTTGTGCTTACTATAAACCAGACCCTATCCTAGACCCTGCTGCCATGACCCAAAGAGACCAAAACTGAGAAGCAGAGGTATGTGGCTGGATTTCCAATGCCCTCTAAGAGATAAAATAGTCTGATGCTGGCAGAAATCTCAGCTAGGAGATGCTAAGTGACTTGTCTAAAGAGACCTAACAAGAAAGTATTGGACCTAAAACAGATCTGTCTGATAACATCCTTTCTACTTTAAAATTATCCAACTGTCACTTCATCTAGACCAGTGTCTTAACAGAAAAGACACACATCACGTACATTTTTATTAAGAGGAAGCAGTTAGTTACTCCAGGAGCCTAGAGTTGTTTC
>NW_006955704.1:0-856 GCF_000164805.1 Carlito syrichta
AAAAGGAATGTTTAGAAGCATTCAACCTCAATCAAGTAGCCAAGGACCTTTGTTTCATTAAGTACAGGTCAAGCCATGTGCTAATGGTGCTATGGTCAGGACATGCTTTCCTAAATTTTGGCCCTCTCTCCTACCTTGAGGAGGTTTCTCTCTCTCTCTCTCTCATTTGCTTTCTAGCTATTGCTTTGCTTAGTTATGGTCTAACTGTGTCTCCTTGAACCACAGTTGTCATGTTTCCTGGCTTTGGCCCTCTCCCCTACCTTAGAGAGGTGAATTCATCTCTCTCTCTCTCTCTCTCTCTCTCTCTCTCTCTCTCTCTCTCTCTCAATTCTTTGCATCTTTCATGCGACACTGAATCACATAACCCCACCCCAGTGGATCTGACCTAACATTTTGGAGACCCCACTGGGATTATATATTTTAATCTAACAATTGTTTAAATAATTAAAACATTTATACATGTAACATATTTATACAATACTTATTGCACAGAAAAGATTAATAAATGGTAACTATTATGGATAATGACATTCATGCTGCATAAGCTCACATAAATACATGATCTTTAGGCTTTCTCAAGTGACAGACATGATGCTAAAATAATATAGCACAATATTTAAATAATATTTTTTAATTTTCATCTCTTTCTTTTTCTTTCCTTTTCTTTTAGTGTCTAAAGTGATGTCAAGCATATCACTTTTGCAAATTTTTTTGACCAGCTGTCCTAGATTTTAAAGTCATAATTAATGAAATGAGTACATTGCATCTTCTGGAATAAATAGTTATGGAATCTTGGTTATCTTAAAAACAAAGAATAAGTAATCTACCATGACTTTATGCATCAGAAATAGGATGA
>NW_006955705.1:0-658 GCF_000164805.1 Carlito syrichta
CGGAGTCACACTCAGGGATGGGAGAGGAAAAGGCATTTTCCCACTTGTCGTTTGCGACAGGTTTCAAAGGTAGCCACCAGGCACGTATGTCCCATGACTTCAACCACGCATCCCAGAAGAACTGCCTCCACCATCCACAATCATGCCCTAAGACGCATGTGAGCTTATGGAACAGACGGTCCCAAGATAAGGCAGCCGTCGGGCACAGAGGGAAGGCGGTACTGCAATGCTGCAGCCAACCCGGGTTAAGGTCGCCTAGTCTGCTACATTCGAGTGGGGGAAGGGTGCCTTCCTCTCCTGATCACTCCATCGTACACCACCTACATGGATCTTTCCTTGGGAGACTTGAAAGTCCATTTTGATGCATGTGGGGGTTGTCTTGTTATTGCCAGAGTCTCCTTCAGCTGGGCTGGGTCCTGGCAGCATGATTGTGGCTCCCAGGTTCTCGACCTGCGAGGCTCATTCTGTCCTCGCAACTGAAATCCTCTAGCAGCCAGGACTCCAGAGGCCACCATACCTAACACGATTTTGGGGACCTCTCTCCCAGATGAGGTCTGGCCACATATCACAGGCTGGTCTCTGACACATGGGCTCAGGAAGCCTCCTGCCTCAGCCTCCTAGGGCACAGGGCTAATGGCCATGAGCAACAGTGCCTGGC
>NW_006955706.1:0-765 GCF_000164805.1 Carlito syrichta
CCTGACATTTGATTAGATTCCTTGAAATTCTTTGTGAGATAGCTCATATACCTCCATTCTTTAGAGTTTGTCATTTGTCTTTATTTTGTCCTTTGATGATGTCATATTTCCTTATTTTTGATTTTTGTTGTCGTACATCAGTGTCTATGCATTAAAACACGCGGGTTCATATTCTTGTATTACAGACTGCCTTTAAATCCATGATTCAGCCTGTTCAGTTATTCTAGGAAGGCTGCCTGACATCCCTAAACCTTAGGCTGCTGTGCTTGGCATGGAACTGGCACATACCAGAAACTCAAGGTCACTGAAGCTTAGTTTTGAGGGCTGCTCAGAGTCCAGGGTTGCTGACATAGGTCCAGTGGCAGTGTGAGCCAAAGATAGAAACTGTCACACAAGCCTGAAGCCTGAAAGTGTCTGGTCACACTTGGCACTGTAGAATGATATCAATTTTTTTTTCACTTGGGTTATTTTCACTTGAGTTATTTGTTGAGAGGTGGGAAAGAGTAGCTCTTCAGTGGAGACATGGAAAGACCTTTCTAGTGTGATTCAAATTAACATCAACACTGAGCAGTGAGATATATTATACTTTAAAATGTGATGCCATGAACTTACACAACACTAACTTTGTAGCATTCCAGCTGGTGATGCATAATCTGAATCCAATCTTATGGTATATTAGAAAAACCCAAATTGAGAACTATTCAATGAATACTTGGTCAATTTTCTTCAAAATATTAAGGTAACAAAAGAATGAGAAACTGTCCA
>NW_006955707.1:0-715 GCF_000164805.1 Carlito syrichta
CAGAGATGGTCTGGCTTTGTGGCCCAGGCTGTGGCCGGAGACATGACCATTGTTCACTGCCAGGCTCCAAATTGTGGACTCTGGCCATCATATTGCCTAGGCCTCGGGAGTGGTTGGGACGACCGGAACCGCAACCCCAGATCTCCTGTTTGGATGGGTGCAGAGACAGAATTTCCCTATGTGGCCTGGGCTGACCTTGGGCTCCTGCTCTCCAGCCATCCTCCTGCCTCAGCCTCACAGAGCACTGGGATTCCAGGCATGGGCTGCCAAGCCAGGCCTTCTGTTTCATTTTCGACAAAGAATTGAGGCCAAACTCAGGGGCTCAGCCTCATCATCCCAGTGATTCAGGAGGCTGAAACCAGTGGCCAGTTCCAGCCCATGGGCTAAGACCTGCCCAGAAATTTCAGCAAGTCCTCATTTCTACCCTCCACTAGAAATGAACCGGCCATGGTGGCACACGTCTGTAGTTCCGGCTCCTCAGAAGGCTGGGGAAAATCTCACCAGAACCCCACAGACTGAGTCTGCGGTGACTGGAAGAGAGCCACCTAGTTCCAGCCTAGGTGATGGAGTGAGACTCCAACTCAAAGGAGAAAAGGAAGAAAAAGAGCATCTATTTGTGTATGGAGTTGGGATCATCATGAACAGACAGAGATCATTTGGGAAGGAGGCCCAGTCTTGGGCCTAGTGTTTACGAAAGACTGTCAATGGGCAGAAA
>NW_006955708.1:0-596 GCF_000164805.1 Carlito syrichta
GTGATCCTCCTGCCTTGGCCCCCCAAGTGGCTGGAACCAAAGGACTGCACCACCATACTCAGCTAATCTTTGGATTTATTTTTCCTGAGACAATGTCTCGCTTCATATCCCATTGGGGTCAAAACCACAGGTTCAGGTAATCCACTTGCCTGGGCCTCTGAGGGGCCCAGATGCCAGACTGAGCCCCTTGGTCCGGTCTGTGGTTGTAGTGGTGGTGGTGGTTGGTATTATTATTCTGAGTAGGAGTACCAATCTGTTGCCCAGGCCAGAGTGCAGGAACCCACACTCAGCCACTGAGGCCTCAATAGGCTGGGCTCTGGCATACATCCTGCTGCAGCCTACTGAGTGTTTGGAATGCCAGGTTTGCACCACCACGTTCGGCTAATTTTTCGGACTTCTTCTAGAGACGAGGTCTTGCTAAGGTGCTCGGGCTGGTCTCGAACCTGGGGGCTCAGGTAATCCTCTCTTCACAGCCTCCCAGTTCACTGGGATGACTGTTGTGAGACCCCACGCCCAGCAACCACACAACACACAGGGCCTGAGTTTGAGGCCCACTCCCTTCTGATGACCTGGGACCATGAAGAGGGGGTTGGGTC
>NW_006955709.1:0-1679 GCF_000164805.1 Carlito syrichta
CATTTCTTATTATACCTCACATTTTCCTTCTGGGGCTGTTCTCTTTCTTCTTGAAATACTTCCATTGGAAGTTCCCCAGTGGGGATCTTTTGGTGGCAATAGGACTGGAGCTAGGGTAAGGCACCCAGGAGGTAAAATTTTAGGTGATGTACTAACTCTACTTCTCGGGCATCAACCCAAAATTTCATGACCCTGACAGCGAATGCCTTCTTAAATTTTATTTTCCACATACCTCACTAGCCTCACTTAGACCCAGCCCTGGGTGGTAAATTTTCCATTTTTATTTATCTAAATGCACATATTTCACTCTTACTCTTGAAAGGTGTTATCACTGGCCATACAAGATTAACAACTGTTTTATTTTATTTACCCAAAGATATGCCACTGTTGTCTGGTTTTTGTTGTTGCTATTGAGAAATCTGCTCTTGGCATAATCTGTCTTTTGTAAGTATTTGTCTATTCTTGCAGACTACTTTAAGCCTTCTATGTCGGTGACCTGCACTGACCAGGGGGGGGTTAGGACCGCACCGGTGAATCAGAACGGAGAGAAGAAACCACACGGAGGCAGCTCTTCTGGGAACAGTCTGGCCAAGACTGAAGCCAATTTTATTCAAACCTTTTCCAACTTATATACCATTTTCTATAATCTCCAGCAGTGTGACAATTACTTGCTGGGGGCATACAAATTCATTGATGTGTAACGCGCTTTACAAATCATGTACCATCACAAGACTTTCAGGTTCCCAGTGAACAATTACAATTCCATGATGTATGAATCACAGGTGCACAATTTCAATACAGATTGTTCAAAATGTTTTCCAATGTTCAATAAATCATTCATATTATACTCTAAGTTCTAAACCCTGATTAAAAAACTTTCCAAGTTAACTCTAAGTTCAATCCAATTTTACTAACTTTTAATATTTTTAACGATTAATATTATCAACTTAACACTATACTATAATCTATAAGTTTACTTAAATGACTTAATTTTTTTACCTTAATTTTATACTATTTATTTTTATAATTCTTATAACCTACTACATTTCTATACTGCCCTATGATTGTATATTAATTACCTATGAACTTATCCTTAACCTAAATTTTTATCACAACTTCTATGAATTTCAAATATCTAAACTATTGTCTTTTATACTTTATTAATTACTTATCTTATAATACCATGTCTAAATTTTAATACAGTTATTATCCTACTATAATCTATTACAAACCTTATCATTAGTACTAATAAGTAAAAAAATTATGAACTTACTCTAAGTTCTATAGAACTTAATTCAATGACATTTTAACCTAAAACCTAAATCTGATTGCCTATTACGTGGAAACTACCTACATCTCAAAACCTGCCATGCCACTTAAAACAATGAACTGCACAGTTGCCATGACGACAGCCAGGGACTGAAGCAAGCTGAAATTTACTGAACGTACAAAAACCAAGAACGTTCTGCTTGACCAAAGGCAACATAATAAAACTATTATCACAGTTATAACGTCTAATCTTAACCCCAAGTGAAACTACATACTGGAACAAAAGCTAATCAATCAGTTTACCAGGAAATAACAGCTAAAATCTTAGAAGAAAAACAGTTTAGAAAGAAAAAGAGATATAAATATTCTGCTGTGCATTTTTCATAGGATATAATAAGATTTTATTTTAG
>NW_006955710.1:0-761 GCF_000164805.1 Carlito syrichta
TCCTCTCCAGAGCATTATGGGGCCACCCGCATGGCTAATCACTCCCATGGCCTCATGGGGCAGCAGGGTAGGCGCAGAGTACTGGTCATTAAAAAGACATCTTGCAGCCGGGCTCAGTGGCTCAGCCTGTAATCCCGCGCCTTTGGGAGGCTGAGGTGAGTGGATTGCCTGAGCCTGCAGGTTCGAGACCCGCCTGGGCAGGCGAGACCTAATCTCTACAATAAATCAAAAAAAAAAAAAAAGTAAAGAAAAATTAGCCGGGCATGGTAGCGTGCACCTTGTAATTCTGGCTACTTGGAAGGCTGAGGCAGAAGGATTGCCAGAGCCCAGCAGGTCCAGGCTGCGGTGGCCGGGAGTGGCCGCTACAGTCCAGTCTGGGTGACAGAGTGAGACTCCAACTCAAAAAAAAAAAAAAAAAAAACGACACCTTGCTAAGATAAGGCTTCTGGGATTGAATACCTTTGCTTTGGTTCCTGGAGCTGATGATCCAAATGTACCCTGAAAGAGACTGGCACCGGCTAAATGTATAACTGACAGAGGAAAGGCCAAGTAACCCCATGGAAATTAAAATTTCTGTTGATGAGAAGGAAATCCTCCCTCCCCCTGTACTCTACTATCTTGCCTGATATTCTACCACTGGGCACTGGGGTGTGGGCCTACCGCCTTTGGTCTTGCAGATTCTCTGGGAAAGGGTAGCCTCTGAGCAAGCTTTGATATCAGCTATACTAATAAGAGGAATTTCTTGTAGCCTCCCTTCCAAA
>NW_006955711.1:0-1215 GCF_000164805.1 Carlito syrichta
TTCATCTTGACTTCTGCAAGCAGCCCATGAGTAAGAAAGGAGTATGTAGTAGGAAACCACAAAGTCTAGCACAATTCTATCACAACTTGCATCATTTGGTTGTTTGACTTCTGTTTTCTGTGGGGGTCCCACCCTGCAAAGGTTGTGAGATTTCCTGAAGGAGAGACGGATAGGCGAAGGATGAAAATATTATACCCGGACACCTGCTTCATATCCTCTATAAGTTACTACCATCTAGTGTTCTTAGCAACAAACAAGCCAAGAACCCTGTAAACATTCAGACAATGAGTCTTATTCATAAGGCCACAGATGATAGTTTTAGTCCAAAGTCCTGAATTACAGTCCTTGAATTGTCTCTAGAAAGTTTAGTAGTAGTTTTCCCTCTGGGGTTTTATGACCTTCAGAGCTTGTAATTGCCTTTCTTGTCCAGGTGTCTCCATTACTTTTCTCTTATCCTGCAGTACTTGTTTCTAAAGAAAACTCAAAAGAAGCTTTTAGTAATGTTTCCCAGGCCCCCAAGGATGCTTTCTATCTTTAGCTAAGTTATCATAAAAGTGTCTGATTAGTATATTATGAGTTCAGTGAAAATCCACTTTATAAATGTTAACTTAGAGTTTTAACTATTGAATTAAGTAAAAACCTTAAAGATAATCTTTATCCTAAGTCAGTGAAAACAGTGTTATTAATCACCTACATAACTCCTATGTAAGTGCTAGAACTTATAATGAATTCATAATGAACTTACTATAAACTTGTGCTTCTAAAAAACCTTATGTCTAAACAATAAACTACATAATTCTAAATCAAATAAGGAGTGGATATACTTATATCATTTATTACTTAAGCAATATCTAGTAACTTATAACCAAGTGAAAGAAAGCATTCCTGATATGCTTCAGAGTTTAACCCTTGCATATGTTAGAAAAGGTCAAGCGGCATAGTGGGAAATGGAAAAATGAACCATGACATTTCCAAGTTAGCTGTGAATACATCGCATAAACATGCCATTTTCTTCTTCCATGACTGCACAGAATTTCTTCAGTCATACCAACAGCAAAGACAGAAGACAAAAGGGCCTCAGCTGCCCAGACTCGCTTTGCGGCCGGGAGTCCTCAGAGCACCTGGACTTTGTCAATCAGGCGGGCCTCCAAGCTGACTCCCAACAGTTTTCTTTGTTTTATGTACACAGGTCATCTGATATGCTCAGATTTGGAA
>NW_006955711.1:2054-3382 GCF_000164805.1 Carlito syrichta
ACCTCTTGGGCTCAGGTGATCCTTCTGCCTCAGCCACCTGAGAAACTGGGACTACAGTCATGTGCCACACCATGTCTGGCTAATTTTTAAATTTTTTTGTAGAGATGAGGTCTCGCTATGTTGCCTAGGCTGGTCTTAAATTCCTGGACTCAAGTGATCCTCCTGCCTAGAACTCCCAAAGTGCTGAGATTACAGGTGTGAGCCTCCATGCCCGGCCTTGTTAACCATTTGTAAGTATACGGTTCTATGGCATTAAGTACATTCATGTTATTATGCTACATCATCAGACACTATATATAAATTTAACCTTGATTAAAAATGCAAACAGAAAATAGTGTCAGATGGGGAGGTCCCATTAATCTATACTGAGGTATTAATCATGTACGTACGTGAGTCTGACTGTGGCACTCGGGGCCGTTTGCTTTCTTCTGTGGCTCCAAAGCATATTGAGCACACCTCTGTCATTGCACCTGTCATGCCCTGGTAGTGTTCTCATTGAATTTTCTGCTTTTCCCGCTGTTCCCTGAACTCTCAAGTACAGAGACTGTCTTGCTCATTCTCAGTGCTTGGTGTTCAGAAGGCATTCACAGAAACATACCCAATGCCAAACCATCCCTCCAGCAGAAGTTGGCTTGCTGTGTTTCCAAGGTTTTCTTAAGAAAATACGAGAGTCGAACATCAACAGCAAAATCTCCAGAATTTATTTATAAAAAGTTGTGTATCTATTCTTACATGTTTCAGCTTCAGTCATCTTCAAAGTGTGTGCTGTTTGATGCAATCCACCGATCAAGATGCTTTTTCCGCTGCTCATAACAAGCTTTTGAACTCATCAATTTTGATGCCTTTTAGTGCTTCTGCCTTTTGTTTCATCTCTTCCACATCGGCAAAATGTTTCTCTTTGAGGGCTTTTTCCATCCGGCAAACAAAAAAAAGTCACTCGGTGAAATCAGGTGATTAAGGAGGGTGGGGCCTGGGGCTCATGGTATTTTTTTGGTCAGAAACTGCTGAACACTCAACGTGGTGTCGGCAGGTGTGATTGTAAATCATCCATCATGAAATGGGCAAACATGATGAAAGAATCTCAAAAAAAAAAAAAAAAAAAAATTCACTGAAGCCGAATGCAGCCTCTCACAACATTAGCTGGTACATTGATGCCGACAGGTTCTTAGAACACTTGCCTGGTGGGGAACGCGTGTACTACAAGGGACCCAGTCTTCCCCCCCAAAAATTACATTTTTTGGGGGTTCCCCCTTAAATGTGCCTGTGTTCCACAACTATACCAGTGAGATGGTTAGAGAAACTGCGAGCATTTAAAACCCTGAAATGGG
>NW_006955712.1:0-727 GCF_000164805.1 Carlito syrichta
CTCCCTCATTGACATTCGCTCTGTGTTTTCAGTCATGAAGACTGATTACTATACAGCAAATTCTGAGCCGGTTCCATAATAATTTTGTTACCTAGCAACTTGGGGTGATTGTGAAGTAGCATAAAAATGAAAGCAAATAAAATTAGGAAGTTTTCTTTGAACCCAATCACACACAGCTCAGAAGGGCATATTTATTTTTCCTTGGTATTTGTTTTAATTCTGATTTAGAAAATTTCTAATAGTTTGACAACTCTATTATTTGGCCTCTAGGCATGCACTGATTTTTTAAATAAAGTATAAGTTAATTCCAGTTAGCTTTCTTCTTATGCTGTGAAAAAAAATGTCCCCTTGTGAAAAAGAATGACAAACCCTATCAACTTCTTGGAGTTTAGGGCTAATAGTGTACTAGGGAGTAGAAGACTCAAAACCCTGTCCTGAATCTGCTACCAACTCAGTAGGGGACAAGACAGCATGACTCTCCCTTTTCCACTCAGTCATTCACACACCAGCATTCACTGAACGGCATGATGATAAAAGGAAATCATATTCTAGCAGCCAAAAGAGTAAAATGCCCTTCCTGAGTCCCTTTAAAAGGACTTGGCCCAGGATACAATATCTGGCACACAGCAGGCACTCAGCAAATCAAGATTTACCTGGAAAAATGCTAGTTTTCACTTATCTTCACTTATCTCAGGCTGGAAGATTGATGGGAACTTGAGAGTCTTCA
>NW_006955713.1:0-759 GCF_000164805.1 Carlito syrichta
CCAGCACACTTAACTAGCTACCTACCTACAAAGTCCTCTGACTTGACAATGGATATAACTACCTAACTAGCTAACCTGCTGGCCAGTGAGCTGACTTAACTACGTGACATAATTAGCTAGCCAGCTTGCTAGCCAGCTGATTTAAGTAGCTAGGTACCCTGACAGGCAGCTGGCTAGCCAGCTGACTAAACTAACTGACTTAACTAGCTAGATACCTAGCTAACCACCTGACTTAATTAGGTGACTTAAATAGCTAGGCAGCAGGCTAGACAGCTGACTTAACTCTCTAACTACCTAGCTAGCCAGTTATCTTGCCAGCTGACTTAACTAGGTGACTTAACAAGCTAGCCAGCTGGCTAGCAGGCTGACCTAACTTCCTAGCTACATAGCTAGCCAGCAGGATAGACAGCTGACTTAACTAGCTAGCTACCTACATAGTCCGATGGTTTGTGAGCTGACTTACCTACCTAGCTCACCAGCTGGCTAGTGAGCTGACTTAAGCAGGTTACTTAACTACTTTGTTCACTGTCTAGCCTGCTGACTTAACTAGCTAGCTACCCAGCAGGCCAGCAGACTAGCCATCTGACTAAACATGCTGACTTAACTAGCTAGCAAGCTGACTTAATTAGATGACTTAACCAGCTACCTTCCGAGTTATCCTGCTGGCTAAACTAGCTGAAATACCTAGCTAGCCAAATGGCTAGCCATCTGACTTTACTAGCTTTTTAACGAACTAACCAGATGAATAGCCAACTGACA
>NW_006955714.1:0-1583 GCF_000164805.1 Carlito syrichta
TCCTTGTTCATACATGCCACATCGATGAAGAAAAACTGTAAAAAAAAAAAAAAACCAATGGGCTCCTCTGATGTTAGATGCCATACTGTTCTGTTATTCTTTTCACTGCAATGGTAAACCCAAGCACTGGCTATTCTATTGACAGTTTACATTTTGCACTCGTATGTCTGCTAAAACCAGTCAAGATGATGGTCATTGGGTACAGTTCCGCGGTCATGCTCATTAGCCAGGAGAAATGAGTTGAAGAATGAAGATGAATTGAAAGGAGGCTTAGCTTTGTACTGGGAAGGGGAGGGGGACAAATCCCAGTTGTAACACTGTCCAAGAGCATCAGACATTCAGTTGAAACAAATTTGAAAGACTGAAGAACTCAGCACATCAAGTTATAATATTCAGAGCCTTAAGTTGAACACTACTGGACTGATAGGGGTTAACTCTCAGAATTATTAGAAGAATGAGGAAATAGAAATTTGCTAGAGTCCAGGTAAAAGCAGCTGGACTTGCTCATGGTAAGTGTTTTGGCTTAGTTCAGATGAAAGATGAGTTCACCTTTGGATTCTGGTTCAAATTTCAGCTACACCCTGGAGAAGGAAGAAAAAAAATCCTCCAAAGTTCTATCTATGTTCTCCTTCCTACAAGATAGGTTATTTAGCTCATATTCTACACATTAATTTACTTTTTGAGAATTTCTAACCTTTGTGCCTTTCAGGTGATTTGGCTTTTATTTCTCGAATTGCCTTAGGGCATCTGCTCCATAATTGTCTTGGCATTTTGACTCTTTCTGGCCCAGATAGCAAGTTTTATTTCCCTCTCAGTGAGTCCAATCTTCTTTTTTTACATTGCTAAACTTTCTCATTCAGCCTGAAGGAGGTGGATGGGAAGCCATGACTAAGGGTGACCCATGGACATATGGCTCCAAGAGACTGATTTTAGAGGAAGAAAACAAACAGTGGTTCCGAATCTTTGAGATTTGGGATAAGGCACAATAGAGCATCCTTTCTAAAACTTAATATTATTTTTTATTTTAAAGACGTGGGGTACGTTTCAGGGTCAGGTATACAAATGGTCATTTATGAGGGTACCTTTGTTGATGAGGTGTGCCCCGCACTCCCCTGGCAGTTTCCCACCACTGCCAATCCCTTTCTTACAGTATTATGATAATTGTTCAAGGACTGCTTCTGAGTGAGAACGTGTGGTACTAAGTTATTTGTTTCTGTGATAGTGATAGATCACTCAGTATTATAGACTCTAAGTCCATCCAAGTTGCTGTGAAGTTCATAATTTCGCCCTTATTTATGGCTGTGTAATATTCCATCATGTATGTGTACCATATTTTTTTTTATCCAGTCCTCTTTTGATGGGCAGTATGGTTAGTTCCATGTTTTTACTACTGTGAATAATGTTGCAATAAACATGCGTGTGCAGTCATCTATTTCACAGAGTGATTTGAGTTCCTCCACGTATATTCCCTGGAGGGGGATTGTGGGGTCGTATGGAAGGTCGAGTTTTAGATATTTTAGGAATCGCCACACTGTTTTCCACAGAGGTTCCACTAGTTCACACTCCCACCAACAGTGTAGAAG
>NW_006955714.1:3085-4001 GCF_000164805.1 Carlito syrichta
TGCCCTGAGATTTTGCCAAAGTCTCTATCAGTGCAAGAAGTTTTTTGATAGTTTCTCTTGACTTGTTGATATAGAAACATGTCATCTGCAAAGAGGGATGGCTTGACTTCCTCTTTTCCTATTTGGATACCCCTGACTTTCTTCTCTTGTATGATTGCTCTAGCTAGGACTTCCAACACTATGTTGAACAGGAGGGGTAAGAGTGGGCAACCTCGTCTTGTTCCAGTTTTCAGGGGAAATGGTTCCAATTTTGTCTGTTTAGGAGTATGCTGGCTGTGGGTTTCTCATAGATGGCCCTTATTATTTTGAGATATGTTCCATCTATGCCTAGGTGTCCGAGGGTTTTTATCAAGAAGTGATGCTGGATTTTACCGAAAGTTTTTTTTCCTGATTCTTTAGACAACCAACACTCTAGTTAAACCCACAGACTTTTTTGAAGTTCCATAAACATGTAAATCCTCATTCTTCTAGGTCCAATCTTTCCATACAGGATATTAAGTGAAGTATAGTCTGGGCTTCCCTTAACTCTTTCTAGTAATGATGACATATAAACACATCCATAAATCAATGTTTCATTTTTAGAAACCTTACAAAACTGATCAATTTTAGGATCTCAAGTCAGAAAAGTGATGTGAATTATATTATCATTGTTCCCTGAAGTTTACAACCACTATAAAATCCTGTTTATTTTTACTTTGAGCACACACTGGATTGGGAATTTTGTTCCATTTTTAAATTCCAAGATGATAATATATCAAAGACAATCTGTTCCTTCGTATACTTTTTTCATCATTTCTTTCTGATTGTTCATACTTCATGTAGACTTTTATCAAACTTCACACTCCCAGCCGGGCTCGGTGGCTCAGCCTGTAATCCCGCGCCTTTGGGAGGCTGAGGCGAGTGGATTGCCTGAGCC
>NW_006955715.1:0-751 GCF_000164805.1 Carlito syrichta
CAGTGAGATATATTATACTTTAAAATGTGATGCCATGAACTTACACAACACTAACTTTGTAGCATTCCAGCTGGTGATGCATAATCTGAATCCAATCTTAAGGGTATATTAGAAAAACCCAAATTGAGAACTATTCAATGAAATACTTGGTCAATTTTCTTCAAAATATTAAGGTAACAAAAGAATGAGAAACTGTCCATATTAACCAATAAATATATATGACAACTAAATGTAACACTTGATTCTGAACTGAAACAGGAATTGGAAGATTCTAAATGCTGTAAAGGGCATTATTTGAAAGACTGGTGAAATTGGAGTATGGAATTTACATTACATAAGTATTTTAGTAAGATTAAATTTCTTAAATTAGGTACCTGTACTGTTCTTGTGTACGAAAATATCCCTGAAAGACATGGCGGCTCAAACCTGGAATCCCAGCACTTTGTGAGATGGAGGTGAGAGGATTGCCTGAGCGCAAGGGTTTGAGACCAGCCTGAGCAACATGGCAAGACCTCGTCTCTACACTATATCAAAAAATTAGCTGGGAGTGGTGGCACATGCCTGTGATTCCAGCTACTTGGAGGGCAGAAGGATCACTGAGCCCAGCAGGTCAAGGCGACAGTGGCCGTGAGTGTGCCTCTGCACTCTATCCTAAATGACAGAGTGAGACTCTGACTCCAAAAAAGAAAAAAGAAAAAAAAATCCCTGTTGTTAGAAAATACACACTAAATATTAAGATACACTGGCAATA
>NW_006955716.1:0-792 GCF_000164805.1 Carlito syrichta
CTTACTCATCTGACTTATCTCATTAGCTAATTAGCTGGCTAACTGACTCAACCAGCTGACTTAACGCATTAGCTACCTAGCTATCTAGCTGACCATCCAGCTGACATAACTCGTTAGGCATCTAGCTAGTTAGCCTAGTCAAGTAGCTGACTCAACCCATTTGCTAACTAGCTAACCTGCTATCTCAACCCACTGAATTAACCCGTTAATTAGCTAGCTAACAACATAACTCAACCTGCTGACTGAGTTTAGCTAACTAGCTAGCTAGCTGTCTTAACCAGCTGACTAAATTATAAGCTGACATAACTAGCTGACTAAGCTAGCTGACTTAACAACTTAGCATGCTTAATTAACTGGCTGACTTAACTAGTTAGCTAGCTGACTTTACCTGAATTAAATAGTGAGCTAACTATTTAACTGGCTGAATAACCAGCTGTCTTAACTAATTAGCTGCCTAGTTGGGTAGAAGATTGAGTATCTGAATTAGCTTGCTATCTAGTGAGCTATCTGACATAGCTAGCTCACATAGTCAACTAGCTAGTTAGCCAGCTGGCTTAGCTAGCTGACTTAACTAGTTGGCTAATCAGATAGCTAGCTGACATAACGAATTGGTTAATGAGTTATAACTGTTTTAACTATCTGGTAAACGAGTTAAATAGCTGACTTAACTAGTTGGTTAAAGGAGTTGTCTAGGTGACAACGTGTAGGGAGATGAGTCGGCTGACTGGTAAGCTGGTTTACCACTTTGGCTGACTACTATGCCAATTTGTTAGCTAGGTTAACATCTGGCCA
>NW_006955717.1:0-590 GCF_000164805.1 Carlito syrichta
GGTGCCCACACCTCTGCCCACCTGTTCCCCAGGGTGGATCCACTTGCTCCTCCCAGAAGCCACCTTGGGGAAAGGGAGGGTTTGACTCTCAAACTTTCAGGGTGGCAGGGATGTCCGGGCTACTCACGCCTGTCTCCTTGGCACTCAGGGAGGATGAGATGGACAGATGGCTGGAGACTGGGTGATCGAGACTAGTCTGGACACCATAGCAATTCCCTACCTCGACCCCAAGCAACCCCAGAAAACCTTGGGTGAGGGCAGGGCTTGGCAGGAGGATTGACTCTGACCCAGAGTTAAAGACCAGGCAGGAAGACCAGGATGTTGACCAAAATGAAAGCATGTGAATGCAGCAGTTTGGGAGCCTCAGGCCGAGAGGATAGGCAGATTCGGGAGGTTTGAGAGCAGCCTGCTCAACCTAGGTGAGGATAGACAGAAAGAAAGAAAGACAGAAAGAAAGAAAGAAAGAAAGAGAGAAAGAAGAAAGAAGAAAGAAAGAAAGAGAAGAGTGAGAGAGAAGAAAGAATCCATTCTCCTTCAACTTTCTGCCCTCAGTCCTTCCCCTCCACCCTGTCACATATGAGGGTCCACCA
>NW_006955718.1:0-673 GCF_000164805.1 Carlito syrichta
TTACCAAAGAGTTGAAACAGTTAGATAAATCCTTAACCAATTCGTTAATTCAGCTAGTTATCTCATTATCCAACTACTTAAGTCAGCTACCTAAGTCAGCTAGCTAACTAACTACCTAGCCAAGTCAGCTAGCTCACTAAATTGCTAACTATTTAAGTCAGCTATTTAAGTCTGCTACCTAACTAGCTAGCTACTTATTAAATCAACTAGTTACTCAGCTAGTTAAATAGTTAGATACCTATTTAATATAGGTAGTTGTCAGCTAGCTAACTAGTTAAGTCAACAAGTTAAGTCAGCTATCTAAATAGTTAAATCAGCTAACTAAGTCAGTTAGTTAAGTACGCCTTTTAAATTAGTCAGCGGGTTAAGACAGCTAGCTAGCTAGTGAGCTAATTGGTTACATCAGCAGGTTGAGTCATGTTTTTAACTAGTTAACTAACGGGTTGAATGAGCTGGTTGAGTCAGCTAGCTAGCTGCTTAGCAAACGGGTTTGCTCAGCTGCTTGAGTAGGCTATCTATCTAATTAGCTAATGAATTAAGTCAGCTGGTTGTGTCACCTAGGTAGCAAGTTAGGTAACGAGTTAAGTCAACTGATTATGTCAGCTAGCTAACTCATTAGCTAACGAGTAAAGTCAGAAAATTAAGTAACCTAGTTAGCACATTAGACAATGGG
>NW_006955719.1:0-449 GCF_000164805.1 Carlito syrichta
TTTTGGAGGCCCAAGCCGAGAGGATGGCCCAATTGGTGGTTTGATAGTGACCTGGGCAACCTAGGAAAGAAAAGAAAGAAAAAAGAAAGAAAGAAAGAAAGAAAGAAAGAAAGAAAGAAAGAAAGAAAGAAAGAAAGAAAGAAAGAAAGAAAAAAGAAGGAAAGAAACCCATTCTCCTGCAAACCTTCTGCCCTCATTTCTTCCCCCAGCGAACCAAACATGTGAGGATCCCCCAAGGTCGGCACCTCCCAGCCCCAATCTCTGGTACTCAACCTCCTCATCCCAGTGCATTGGGAAGCAGAGACCAGCGACTGAGTCAAGCCCATGGGCCGAGACCTGCTTGGGAACCTCAGCGAGACTCGTCTCTACCCTTCATCCCAAATGACCGTGCATGGTGATGTGCACCTGTCATTCTGTCTCTTTGGAATCTTGGGGAATGGCTCACTGGA
>NW_006955720.1:0-5055 GCF_000164805.1 Carlito syrichta
CCAGTGGCATCATAGAGCAGTTTAGAATGCAATAGCCATATGTTAGTTAACCAGATTAAAGACTGTATGTTTTATTTTAGTGCTGTAAACCTCAAAATGCCCCTAGCAAAATAACATTAAAGTACCATTATGGACATAAAAAAGATTCTGTTAAAGTGGTATCCTGGTGTTTCCTATTTATTCTTTCTTTGTGTAGCACTTGGAATCAATTTAACTTTCTGAAGTTTAAGCAATTTTCTCTCTAATTGGTAATAGGGTGTATTGTGAGGCACCAAAAACAACAGGAGAGTGGAGGATAGAAGATGTTATGAGATCACCTGATTCAAACTTGTGATTTTACAGATGAGGAAATTGAAGATAAAAATGATGTGCTATTATAGGTCATGACAGCAATGTATATCAATCCTTAGGTAAGATCTCTTCTTTCCTATCAAGTTTTCTTTAATAGAAGAAATTCAAGGGGCTTCTATTCATCTCTGTAATTGACTACTCCTCTCATTTCGATTGGTTTGTCCTTGGAAATTAATCGAAACATATAATACACTTGCAGGACCCTAAACTCAGAGATGCTATTGATGCTAAGTAGGATTCTTATCATTCTACTATCAACTATTCATTCAACTATCTACTATTTTACACCTACTATGTGCTAGGAACTTTGCAGGCCAAAGGAATATTAAAAATGCATAAGACTGACAGGGTCCCTAGCCTCATGAAACCCACATTCTACTGGAAGAAATGAATAAAATGGGGCAACACAAGCATTATAATAGTGGAGTTTAATAAAGGCTGTGAAAGAAAAAAAAAACTTTGATGTGGTAAAGGGCTGTGGGGTGAGAGGAGACAGAGCTTGATTAGAAAAGGGAGACAAGCATGGCCTCTCTGATGGAGTGATATCTGAGGTTGGATCAGAAGAATGAGAAGTTTCTTTGGGGAGAAGGCTTCAGTCAGATAATACCAAATGCAAAGGCTATGATGAGGTAATGGCTTTGGATGCTTGCAGTTAGAAGGGAAACCCTAGAGACAGGTCATAGAAAGCAAGGAAAAGCTGGAGGGGAGACAGATTTTAAGAAGAAAGCAGGGAGTCAGATCACATAGGACCCTGTAAGCCATGTTAAGGATCTCTGATTCTGTAAATCTGCATAATTTAGACAAACAACAGTGTGTATAGAACAAATATAAAAGTAATTTGCTACATCAGGAAAAATAATGGAGTCAGGACTGCTGAAAAATCTTCTTGTCTATAAAAGCAACAAGAACATAGGAAAAATTCTTATCTTTAAAACATTTTAAACTTTTTCAAAAACTTTTCAAAATCTGGAATCAAATTTTTCAAAAACTTTTCAAATCCAAAATGAACCTTTTCAAAGTTCTGGAAAATTAACCAAGGCCTGTATAAATCTGAGGAGCAGTTATTAACTGACTATTGTTAGGAATAGGGAGTTTGTGACATTTTAATTTGTCCCATTCCCACCCTCACCTCCCGCTCTGTATTAGTATTGAAAACAAACAGATGATAATGACAATGACTATGAAAACTACTTGGTTGGAAGCCACTGGAGGAGGCAGAGCGGAGTTGAGCTCCTTCAAATTCCTGTTCTAGGAGAACTGTGATCATCTTCCCTGTCCGGAGGTTTTTTGGAAGAACTGACTCACAAGATGACCTTTATTAAACCTAACTTGAAGCTGACCCAACATGAATAGCCTTTATCCTGAAAGCTCTTGTTGAAAATAATCAGAGACTTTAAAAAAAATTACTGCAGCAGTTCTAGTGGTGAATAACAGTTGGGGCAAACATTAAGCTAACCAAAAAGTGTAAAGAGAAAGCTGAGAAATGAAAGGTCCATGGGCAACCTTGAAAGTCTTTGACATATTTCTGGAAATCTCGAAGGTCTTGCACATGCACAGAGATGTGTGCAAGCCCAGAGCTGTGAACATGGAAATCCACCTGAGGCTGACCTTGAGGCTATGGGCAAACAGGAAGTGAAGGGTAAGGAAGAGTTGTAAGCTTCCTGGCTGAGTGTTGAAGACATGACCCTAACATACACACACACACACACACACACACACACACACACACACACACTCCTTCACACAGGGTGAAAGACTTGGTAGTTTGATGCATTTAAGAAAAGATCTGCCCAATCATCAGCTAAGCACTAAGGTAACTGAACCGAGACTTCAGTGGCCACATAATCAAAGAAAGAAATACAGGCTTTAGAAAATTTGTTCAGAAAAGTCAATAAACAAAACAGCATCATCATCACTTACCACTTTATATTATTTAAAATGCCCAGTTTATATCATTTAACATATTCAATTTTAATAGAAAGCAATTACAAGCCAAACCTAGAAACAAGAATGTATGGTGGACACACAGGAGAAGGAAAGGAACTATTCCTTAGGGAGCCCAAATAGTGACCTTATTAGATAGGACTTCATATCAACTATTTAAAATTTGTTTAAAAATTAAGGAAAATTCTATCTACATAATTAAGAGAAAATAGGAGAACATTGTCTCAAGAAATGGGAAATATGCATAAAGAGATTAAAAAATGATTTTCAAAAAGGGCCAAACAGAAATTCTGGTATTATAAAGTACAACAACTGAAATGAAAATTTAACCAGAGGAGCTCAATAGCAGATTTGAACAAGCAGAAGAAAGAGTCAGCAAACTTAAAAATAGGTCAATTGAGCTTATACAGTGTGCAGAATAAAACCAAAAAAATAAAGAAAAATAAACATAGCCATAAAGACAACTGCATAAAACAAAAACTATACATCTATGTGAATGGGCATACAATGTATAAAGATGTAATTTGTATGAGAATGACAGGCTAAAAGAAGGGAAAGGGAACAGAGATATATAGGAACAAAGTTTTTGAATGCTATAAAAATTCAGTTGATATTAACTGATCAAAGTAACAAAAATAAGAACTGATACCATAAAACCCTTAGGAAAAAACATAGTGGTAAATCAGGGATTAGACAATGGTTTCTTAGATATGTTGTCAAAATTAGAGGCAACCAAAAAAAATTTAGATACATAAATTGGGCATCATTAAAATGAAAACTTGTGTGTGTGTGTGTGTGTGTGTGTGTGTGTGCATCAAGGATATAATCAAGAAAATGAAAAGACAACTCACATAGTGGGAGAAAGTATTTGCAAATGATATATCAGATAAGGGTCAAATAATCACAAAGATAAGATCTCTTACAAATCAACAATAAAAAGACCAAAGGCCCAATTAAAAAATGAGCAAATGATTTAAATAAATGGTTCTCCAAAGATGATGCTATGAAGGCCAAGAAACACATAAAAAGACACTCAACATCATTACCACAAGTCAAAACCACAATGAGATACCAATCACACACACAAGAATGGGTATAACCAAAAAAAAAAAACAAAAAAGAGAGAGACAAGAGCAATTGTTGATGAGGAAAAATTGAAACTCATACATTGCTGGTGTGAAGGTAAAATTGTACAGCCACTTTGAAAAACAGTTTGACAGTTCCTAAAAAGTTAAACATAGAGTTGCCACATGACCGAGTAATTCTACTCTTAGGTATATATCTAACAGAAGTAGAGACACATGACATATTAAAACTTGGATAGTAGCATTGCTTATAATATCTAAGGCGGAAACAACTCAAATGTCCATAACTGTTGAATGGATAAAGAAAATGTGACAGATTATACAGTGAAATGTTATTTATCTATAAAAAAGGAACTTGGAAGACTGAGGTGGAAGGATCACCTGAGCGCAGAAGGTTGAGGTCGAGGCTGCAGTGGCCGTGAGACTCCTACACACACACACACACACACGCACGCACGCACACACGCACACGCGCACACACACACACACACACACACACACACACAAATAAAAGAAAGAAAGAAAGGAAATAAAATACTGATACATGCAATAACATGGATGAACTTTGAAAACAGTATTCTAAGTAATAGAAGCCAGACATGAAAGGTTAAATATTGTATGAACATTGTATAATTTCACTTAAATGAAATGTTCAGGATAGGCAGATCCATGGAGAATAAAAATAGGTTAGTAGTTCCCAGGGGCTGGTGAGGAGAGGAGAAGCATGAGGAATAATAACTAATGGGTATTGAGTTTCTTTGGGGGGTGATGTAGAACTTTGTGAATATGTAAGTGAATTATGAATTGTGCACTCCAAAGTGTGAATTGTATGGTACATGAACTATGCCTCACTTTTTAAAAAAATTTAATTTTTACTGTGAGAATTTATCACTGACAAGGTTCAGAAAAGAGGTTTTACCAATATATTCACTGAAATGGACTGATTTTTTTCATGGTACAGTCAAAAAATAGTATTAAGATGTAAATCTGGTCCAGATAGTTTACATCTGTGGAATTTAAATGATATAATCATATTGATATGCACATTGGGTATCCTGGGTTCTATTTAGCTTGTCACTATTAGGACAAAGTAAATAGATTTCAGTTTTATGCTAATTTTCATTGATTTGAAGTGGCTACCTGGATCACTATGTTAGAAAGGATTCTCATGCTCATTTAGTCTCTATAAGGAATTGGTAATGACTGCCATGAGACAGTGGTTGCACACATGTCATAGCTTCCATAAGTCATCCTGTGACTTGAGACAGAGCTCTTCAATATTTGGCAAAAAGAGACTCAGATAGGTCTACTGAGTGATCTTTAAGTCACCATTTAGTGTTGAAAACTTTGTGATTATATTATGTAATGATCCAGTGACCACCTCTTTGAATATGATTCATGTCATTTTTAAAAAAAAATGTAAAAATGTAAGCAATGTGAGTAGCAAGTATGTACAGTGTGAAATATTTGAGCCGGATTTGGTGGCTCAGCCTGTAATCCCACGCCTTTGGGAGGCCCACCTGGGCAGCGAGACCTCATCTCTACAATAAATCAAAAAATCAGCCGGGTGTGGTAGCACAAGCCTGTAGTTCCAGCTACTTGGAAGGCTGAGGCAGAATGATTGCCGGAGCCCAGCAGGTAGAGGCTGCAGTGGTCGGGAGCGGCCACTGCACTC
>NW_006955721.1:0-735 GCF_000164805.1 Carlito syrichta
CCTCCTAGTTAGCCAGCCGGCTAGCCAACTCACTTAAATCGCTGAATTAACTAGATAGCCAGTTGGACTAATTACCTAGTTACCTTCCTAGCCAGGTGGCAAGTCTGCTGAGTTAACTGCCTGGCTTAACAAGCTGTCCAGCTGGCTAGGCAGCTGATGTAACTAGCCAGCTACCTAACTAGACAGTTGACTTAACAATTGAATTAACTAACTGACTTAACCAGCTAACTGACTGGTTAGCCAGCTGATTCAATTAGCTGAAATAACTAGATAGCCAGCTGGCTAGCCAGCTGACTTAATTAGCTGACATGACTAGCTAGCAAGGTGGCTAGCCAGCTGACAAAAATAGCTAGTTATCTATGTATCCCGCTGGCTTACCAGCTGACTTAACTACCTAACTACCTAGTTAACCAGCTGACTAGCTAGCTGACATAACTAGGTGAATTAACTAGCTAGCCAACTGGGTAGCCATCTGAATTAACAAGCTAGCAACCCAGCAAGGCAGCTGGATAGCCAACTGACTTAACTAACAGACTTAACTAGCTAGTCAGCTGGCTTAACTAGGTGACTTAACTAGCTAACTACTCAGGTAGCTAGCTGACTTACTCGCTGAAATATCTAGCTAGCTACATAGCTAGCTGTCTAGCTAGCTAGCCAACTTAACTACCTGACTTAAGTAGCTGGCTAGCTGACATAACTACCTGATTAATGGGCTATCTATCTAGCCAGCCAGCT
>NW_006955722.1:0-720 GCF_000164805.1 Carlito syrichta
CATTTCTGTTTATGAAAACTCTTCTAAAAAAAAATCTATGAAGAGTAATAAGATGGATTTGAATATTATTAAATAAACATTTTTATATATTAAAAAACACACCCCAATAGACATTCAGAAGAAAGACAAAAAAGAATATGAGAATTAAGCATTCTCCAGGAAAAAAAAAGTCAAAATCATCTTTGAAATGAAAACTAATCTATAGGGCAAACAAAAGAAAGCAGAATCAATGGAAAATATGGCAAGAAATATTGAGGACAGACATTAAAATAGCCAAGAGAATGAAAATAAAATAAAGAGGAAATAAAACTATCAGAACAGGATAGCTATAGAAGAGGGACAAAGATGATCTCACATACATACAATTGGAGTTCTTGAATAAGAAAAAGAAAGAATTGAAATAACAGAAATCTTATTTAAACTTACAGTTTTAGAAAACTTTTCAGAAATTAAAAATCTTAAATTTACATATATGAGTCAACTTGGTAAAAGTTACTCAGACTGGTAAATGCAGAAATATTTGCTAATAAGATGTTCAGACTTTGGCTGGGTGCAGTGGCTCACAGTTAAATCCCAGCATTTGGGGAGGCAGAAGTGAGAGGATTGGTTAAGCCCATGGGTTCAAGACCAGCCTGGGCAACTTGGTGAGACCTCATTTCTACAATAAATCAAAAAATTAGCTGAATGTGGTGGTGTGTGCCTATAATTCCAGCTACTTGG
>NW_006955723.1:0-486 GCF_000164805.1 Carlito syrichta
CTGGCTGTATGTGGACATCATGTTCTGATCAGCGGGTTACTATCTGAGTCAGTATGCTGTTGTGAAGTTGGAGGGCTTTTGGCTCTGTGTGCAGAAGCTCCACTCCCCTCCATGGCGGTTGCCATTTTGCGTTCAGGGCAGGAGAGAAGGAGAGCTCTTGCGGCACCATGTCCTTCCGCCCCAGCGTGAAATGTGGTGTTGTAACAGTAATCACAGGGAAATCCCTGAACGAATGATCTGGATGTCCTTCTGTCGGTCCCTTCCCTGTGTTTGGCTGGTCCTTAAGAAGACTTTCCACCATGCAGTTTGTAGTTGTGTCCCCTCCAGAGCCCACTGTGTCATGGACTCAGCATCCCCACCCAGGCCCAGGGCTCAGAACCCTATAGGAGCTCAGTGCATTGTGCTGAGGGCTTCCTGGTGCTGGCGAGCCTTTGCTCACTCTATCACCCCTCTTGTGGGGCACTTGGCTCTGCCCTGGGTCCCCCT
>NW_006955723.1:2149-2535 GCF_000164805.1 Carlito syrichta
TTCACCCACGGTGACGGGCTGCTTTTTCTGCCACAGGGGCCACTGGCCACATCGACAGTCCCTGGTGACCTCCTTTGGAACAGGGAGAGCCTCTTACCTTAGTCCCCAGGGCGTGGATGCAGGGCAGCTTCATCTTGCTGTAAGGCAACCAAAACGGAGCTGAGGACCCAGGCCAGGAACTCTCCTCCTCCCCCGAGTGCGTCCTGGGAAGGGCCACTGTCATCATTTTCCCCAGTCTCTACTCAGAAGGGACAGGGAGAGGACACGTGGCTTATCTGCACCCATCACCCGGAAGGCACTCGGATGGGGCCCAAGGGCTTTTCGCTGCACCAAGAGAATTCCCATCTGACCTAGAGGCTCCACGCTCTGCAGGAGCTGAGAGTACC
>NW_006955724.1:0-5228 GCF_000164805.1 Carlito syrichta
ACAAGTATAGAGCTGGGAATGGATTTGAGGTCTGTCAAGACCCATAGTATGGGGGCTGACTGAGGAGACCCTCCACTGCCAGGTCAAGGCAATTCTTCACTTGATCTGTGACAGGGAGTCCTCTGAAGGTTTGGGAGCTACCCTGATGCCTTATAAAAATCAACTGACCTGTAAATATCATCTATTCTGTACTAAAGCAAGTTGAGAGGCAAAAATTACTCCTTTTTTCTCTCTGTGCCTCCATTACTTACTTTCCTCTGAAGCTGAAGTTCCAAGGAGTATAATTAGCAGGCCAGCCTGTCTTGGTGAACAGTCAGGTTACTTTCCTTCAGTACTTGATGCCAAGCTGAAAGGCTGTCTGATAAATGCCCCTCTGGGGAGAAGGAACTCTGAAATAGCCTGGATCTATTGGCAGATACTAGGGCCAAAAAGTCCTTAGAAATTCAAACTGAAAAAAAAAAATGTCTAGGGAAAGCAAAACGGCCCACTAAGGTAGTAAATACTTCAGCAAACCTTGATAATAGCAATTTGAAAAATCTTGCATGTTCAGTTTCGTTTCATAAACCCTTTCATTAATGAGATGAATACAGATTTCTTGCCTGGAAATGTAGTGGGTAAGTATACAGATGGTAAGGTATTGTCGGTCACTCACAGAAAGGTAATATCAAATTGTGGAGTAATCATTTCACTGAAATCATAAGGTCGTGGTGTGAACCTCAGAATTGTCACCACCAGCTGTGTGACTCTGGACAAGTCATGTGTTTTAGGGGGAAAATATGAAGCCAGATATTTGAACTCCCCAACCTGAATGCCCCTTCCATTCTTAACCAAGGAATCAGACATGTATCTTACCCCCATGGGATACATATTATTGTCTTCAGTGATAATATGGGCATATTTGAGAAATCATATTCAATATTGTAACATTCTAAAGAGGCACAGGGTTTTTAATGGGTTGCTAGGATAAGGCGAGCGAGTGGATATGAACATGCCCTGTAGATTTAGAGTGTTGAACTTGTGTACGAAGAACTGTTACTGACCCACCTCTCTCCACTGTTGCTCATCCTGTGGCATGTCAGAGAATGAGAATGACCTGTTAGTCATTGGAAGGATAGTCTGAGGTGGTCAGAGGTATGGCTCATGTCTATGGATCAGAGCAAGTCAGCTGGCTCATAGGATGGGTTCAAATGATTCCTTTGGATTTGTGAACATCAGTCTCCAGTCAAATGAATAAACAGGTGGTAGGCAAGAGTGTAAATGATTTGACTTATTTCAGAACATGTGTTCAGTAGGGGAGTAATGAAAGCAACTTTTATTTCTTGGTTTCTAGCCAGCCATGCCGTCAGTCTTCCATTCCCAACATGAAATAAGTGTCTATAAATGCCAGCTGGTCATTAGATGTACATGTCCCAATCCAAGGTCAGTATAATTGTCACCTACACTTTTGTTTGTTCCTCTTCTTGTGTTCCCTGACTCAGTAGCAGGTCCCTATTTGACCTTGTCACCCAAGAAGAGACCAGGAGACTTTTGACTGTCTTCTCCTTACCCACGTTCTGTCACCAATTCTGGAGCTGTTAACCTCTACCTCCTCCCTCTAATCTGTCACCTCTCAACAGTGCAGCCCCTAACTAGACTCTGCCTCTAGGCTGTCCCCATCACCAAATCTATTCCCATTGCTGCTGTCAGGATCATCCTCTTAAAACAAATCTTTTACTGTGGCACTTCTCAGTAGAAGATTACACACATGGGAAAGTCCAGGCTCCACAGTGTGACATTCAGTGCTCAAAAGACGCTGACCCTGTCCCATCTCATTCATTTTTCCATACTCTTCCCTGGGTCCTGCTATAAATCTACATCCATGTTCTAAACAATTGCCAACCCCTCTTTTTTTCTCCTGCTTCTGCTCTTAGATCACACAACTTGGTTTGTCAGCAATGCCTTTCTGGTCCCTTATTCTCTTTACTTTTCCCTTTCTCCACTCAAGACTTTTAATCATCTCTTAGAGCCAATTTTGGATCTAATCCCCATCAATAAGCCTTCCGGAATCTCTCATCTCTGCCCCAACAAGAATTAGCCTTCCTTCATTATATCCCTTATCATTCTGCCCTACATTTGCAGGATGTGTGTGCACAACTGTCTACCTATTAGACTGACAGCTCCTTTGGGGGAAGGGCCTTATTGTGCTCATCTGTCCATCTTCTTCCTCTTGCCTCCTCCCTCCTTGCCCCTCCCCCCAGTACATAAAAGCAGTGCATTTCACATAATAGACACCCTGGCAAAGTTTGCTGAATATAATCCATTAATTTGCATTTCATTTCTCTGGAAAGCACAGTTAGAATCCTCTGGGCTGAAAGTAGAAATTTCAACTCACATGATATTAGAGAAAAAACTTTAACTGTTATGCTCATATTCATTTTAGAAACATGTTGCTTCATTCCATCACCTCTGCTAACCTTTTAACTAATTTGAGGTAGCAGAGAAAGGACAGCAGGTTTATTTTTCTACATCTTTAATATTTCCAGTCAATTCTCTCTTCTCCATCGCCTTCATTGAGACAGGTCACCTTTGTGGTTAGAGTTCAAGGGTCCTGAGATCAAACTGTCTGTGTTTTGATACTCATTGTGTTAATAGACAGAACTTGGGTGAGTTAGTTACTCTTTCTGGGCCTCAGTTTCCTCAACTGTGAAATGGAAATATCAATGCTACTTGTTTGAGAGAGAGAGAGAGACTCCATAGACCTGATTGGTGGACAGGAAACCATAGGTAATAAAAGCAATGGGAACCAGGTACTCTTCCAACATCCCAAAGATACCTGCTGCCCCCTCTAGCCCCATGTACTGTGTGCCAGTGGATTATAAATTGCATGGGAAAAGAGATGAGATGGTGTCTGCTCTCATTCACATCCCTAGCTCCTGACACATAAGAGGATCATAAACACGCTTTGCAAAGCAAACCCCAGCACTGGAATTCCTGCAGCAGCCTGGAGACCAGGCCATGTACATCAAGGCCCTGTGGAAAACTAATGATTTCTCCCCCACAGAACTGCCTAGCAGAGGGTCCCATGGAGCTTGACTGGCAAGCGCATTCTTCATTCTCTACATGCCCCTGGTCTCTCTTCCCCCGCACCTCCGCAGTCTCCCAGTCAAGCTATTGTGCATCTCCTGCTCTCTGTGTCTGGCTGCCTGGGTCCCTCCCTGCATTGCTGCCAGGCATTGTCTGTGATGGCTTTCATGTGAAAAGTGATTCACAGAAATAAATTGCATTGTGTTTTAGGTCTGTGGCAGCCTACCTCTGTAATCTTGTCTGCAAGGACTTCATAATAGCTTGAGTGCCCTGGTGTCAGAACCAGGGACTCCAGTGGCTTCTAGATAGATAAGTTCTGCACCAAATGCACATTCAGTTGGTGGAGTCATGAGTTGGAGACACAGACAGGGGTGCTGGTGCTGTGAACTCAGCCTGTTTATCTGCAGGTTGGTAGAAATCAGTCAAAGGATGAGAGAGGTTTTTTATTGGCATGTTTTTTAATGACCACTAGAAAACCAAGATTTGTTTAACCTAACCTCAATCAACAGCTTGTGCTCTTACTAGCTTGTGATTAGATGAAAGAGAAAGTTCAAAGTATCACCTGGGAAGAGGAAGGCACAGGGGAGAAGAGACAGGGAGGTGGTATAGAGAAAGGTGAGGAGGAGCTGGCCAGATTGGGAAGGCTGAAGCACTGGTCTGCTTTAATTATCACCCACCATGATGGTGGAGGGCACGGACTGCAGAGTGGGAAGGAACCTGACAGCACAGATCCAACAATAGTGGGATAAGTTTGAGTAGAAAAGAAAGGAGGAGGCAAGTTGGTTCTCCAAAAAGATCCAGAAGTGATGGAGAGTAGGGGGAATTGTACTCCCTTGATTACATTATCCAGAAGTGACTTTATTCTGGTGGCATTTTTAGCCATTTTATTGAGATATCATTTACATATCATAGAGTTTACTCACTTTAAAGTGTATATTCCATGACATTTTAAGATGATGTATTTTTAGACTTTGACAAAAAAATTTCAGGGAAGCAGTGTAAACAAAGACCACAAGATAAGTTGAGAAGTTGTCAAAGGGGGTATCTGCTTCCTCAAAATTAGGTCTTTACCAGTTGATGTGGAGA
The DNA here is from genome assembly GCF_000164805.1 of Carlito syrichta. Classification (NCBI taxonomy): domain Eukaryota; kingdom Metazoa; phylum Chordata; class Mammalia; order Primates; family Tarsiidae; genus Carlito; species Carlito syrichta. The sequence continues at coordinate 4,150 of NW_006955724.1, forward strand.
CCATGTTCAGTTCCCTTGAGCCATCAGGAGCCACATTCTACAGATGTATGCACAGATGTTACTATGATCTCCCACCCTGACATTATTCCTGAATCCTCTGGGTTGTTTAGGATTTTGATCTTCTCCTAAGATCTACCTTACCTGGATCCTGCACTAAAATATCTTAATTCTAACATACGTAACCCCAGTGAAATCCTTCCTCATGAAACCTACTCCTGTCCTGGTTCTGTTCTCAAATTGTTATCTGTCAGTTATCTTCCTTGGGGTGAGACTCCCTGGACTTAAATGTCTATACTTAATAGTTCACTCAGCCCTGACCTCCTGAGTACCCTGTCATGAGGTTTGATGAGACCAGTATTCCCCAGACTCAAGTCTTCATGTGTTTATCGTATTTGTGCACTTACTTTTTCTTTAAATAAAATTACTGTTAAATTAAATGCATCTATTTAAAAAGAGAGCATAGCAACTATTGTGAATAGAAAAGCCACTATCCCTTTGTATCAGTAGGTGAAAATTATAAAAACGTAACAAAACAATGTCATTATATTCTAACCATATCCCATGGCCAACACAGGTTTCTGAGACTGATTCTTGCTCTCTTTCTGTTTAAAATAAAAAGGAAATGATGAGATCCTGAGATGAATAATTGCTATAGGTATCTTACAGATGAAACAAAACTCAGGTTTTCTTTTTTTCTTAATAGTAGGAATGAAAGGAAATTGAAAATGGGTGAGCTTTTTCATTGAGACTTTGTTCTTCAGTGCTATGCTCACTTTGGGAAATCCCACTCCCCATGCCTAGGTTCTTGGTCCTCAGTCCTCACTATATAATTAAATTGCTATATCATTTCTTACCTCCTGAACCCCAGTTTGTACATCTGTAAAATGTGCTTCATAAGTTGCAGTACAGGATTCCTTTAAACCTGAGTTTCTCAAATGTTGCCCACAGACCGGCTGTGCTTGAATAATCTGGGTAGGCACTTGTCAAAAAGTATTGGTTCCCAGACTCCATCCCAGATATTCTGAACAAGAATTCTTGGACATTTTACCTGTTACTATCCTTCCTCCAGTTAACAATGG
>NW_006955725.1:0-799 GCF_000164805.1 Carlito syrichta
AGGGACCGAGGGTTTTCCAGTGGCCAAATATTTAGTACGAATTATTAAAATGTAACCAGGAATCATGGAATCCACATCCCTAGGAAACATCTGGGCATCTGCATTTTTCTATACAGAGTTTTGGAAACCACATAAACAGGGAAAATCAGGGCATCCTGCTGAGAACGGAAAGGGAATCTGGTTCTTGGAGTTCTCAATCGCCTAAATCTACAAGGTCTCTTGAATAGGTTTAATTAGCAATCTGGGCTTTTATGCTGCCATATATTTAGGGTGTCTTTTGAAAAGGAAACCAGTATTCTTGGCTTCCAATTCCACAAGAACTTTGTGGGAGTCTTTCTCTTGATAGCCAAGCAACTGGAATTCTAGGTCACCAGGAAATGTCTCGGCGTCTTGTTGAGAATGAAGCAAGAATTTCAGTAAGTGGAGTCCTCATATACAGAACACTACTCAACCTGTTGCTACGGAAGAATAAGGAATCTTGGTTACGCGAGTCCTCCATCCCAAAAATGTACAGAGCGTCTTGCTAAGACATTACCACCTATCAGGTTTTGGGACTAGGAATCTGGATAACGGGAGTCCTCATATACAGGAAATTGCACTGTCTATTGCTAAGGAAGGAAAAGGAATCTGGTTTACACGTGCCCTCTATCAGAAAAAATACTTCAGCATTTCTTGCTAAGGGCTGAACACGTATTAAGGTTTTTGAAGCATAATCTAGGGAAATGAAATACTCATATACAGGCTACTGCACGGACTTTTCCCAAGAAAGTATAAGGAATTTGGGTGACATGTATTCTCA
>NW_006955726.1:0-735 GCF_000164805.1 Carlito syrichta
CCTGCTTTATAAATAAAGTTTTATTGGCACCTAGCCATGCCAATTTATAAGATATTGCCTATAACTGCTTTGTTGCTACAACAGCAGAACTGAGTATTTGTGACTGAGACTACAGGCCCCACAAAGCCCAAAATATTTATTGTCTGGCTACTTGGAAGGCTGAGGTGGAAGGATCGCCGGAGCCCAGCAGGTCGAGGATGTGGTAGCCGGGAGCGACCACTGCACTCCAGTCTGGGCAACAGAGTGAGACTCCAACTCAAAAAAGCAAACAAACAAAAAAAACAATCCCCAGGCTGAACCATAGTTAGCATTGAGCAAATAGAGGTGGTTGAATGGACACTGATTTGATAAAGTTTCAATCAATTAATACAGGTTTAGAATTCATGATTGTTGTTTTCATACTAACTTCCAAGTGTGGGAAAAATGCAGTAAATATTCAGCTAACTCTTTAAAAAATGTCTAACTTTTTTCTAGGAATAAAACAAAGTGCCCTCCGTAGTATTTTGAGGAATAAGAGCTTCCTACGGCTGCTGAAGGTAAGATAAGATAAGGTTCTTTGAGAGAGGTGGTATGGCTGCAGGACTTCAAATAATGTGTAGGATTAAGTGTCAGAAGTGCTCTAAAAAGAACAATATGAATGGTTATTTTCTATAATTAACTACCTTGCTGAGATGGCACAGTGTAGCCATAGACTGTGATACAAGAGATGCATAAAGTCTGTCCGATTAAAACCTT
>NW_006955727.1:0-702 GCF_000164805.1 Carlito syrichta
ATTACCAGGACCCACATCACAGAAAAAGGATAGTCACTTCAGTATCCATCACAGAGGACCATCAATCATTGGGAAATCATTCACAGAGGAGGCCCAGTCCCTGGATCTAAGAAAAAATGGTGATTCATTTTCAGAATTACAATTTGTTACTTCACTTCCTGGTTCTTTCTCCTTTATTACCAGTCTTCCTCTTTTAGCAGGTTTCCTTTCGGGGGCATTAAGACCCAATCAAAATTCAGAGACATGTATTTTACATTATATGAGTGGAAACTGCTTGTGGTTTACCGTATTTGTACAAATTTATTGCTTAGACAATATCTGGGAAAGTGATGTAACCTCTGAAGTACTCAGTCAATGGTGAACAAGTGGAAAAACCTGTGCTTTAGGCCAAGAATAACTGACTATTATTGCCTCAGTGTGCCTGCTCACCTGAGAGACACCCATTCATGAAAGAATGAGATTAAAGATCTGCTCACTCCCCTGATCTCTGAGTCTGTATGTTGTGTTTTAATGACAAAACAGAGAAAGATTGATCCCATCTCCTAAAGCCATGGGGGCTCAACCAGAATACCTGTGCCTGTATGACCGGGCCCCTGTCAAAGGGAGAGATGTGTGCCATTCAGTTTTAGAAGGATTACTCTGACTGAGCAATCCTTACTCCTGCTGGTCTGCAGATAGACCCTGACCATTATATAAAACTTA
>NW_006955728.1:0-729 GCF_000164805.1 Carlito syrichta
ATTGAGTGGAAGCAAACCACACAGGGCATACATACCAAAAGTCAGGGATCATTGGCCATGTGGTCTTATGAAGTCACTTGATCACTCACTTTAAGTCACTTACTCACATGCAAATAACTGTTGATCTAAATCAGTGGCCCTTACACATTTTGAGCCTTTAAGAACATTGATAAGCATTTTCTACCAAATTAAGCTATTATGTCCAGATGATCATTGGGGGCCACCTTGGTGGCTGGCTACCGTAGTCTATAATCTAGAAAAGACTTTGACTATATTTTGAATAGATTCAAAGGAAAGTTGGCCACCAGTGGAAGATTTGGGTAGATTCTGACTCTGAGCCGTGAGGTCCCCAAGATTGTGCCCTATTTGCCTACAGTGATATCCAGTCAAACTCATCAATTACTGATTTATTTCTTCCCTACCTCACTCTCCACCTTTTCACAATGCTCTCTAGCTATCACGACCAGCAAATTAAGCCATTTGTGTTCAAATGTTTCTCTCTGGTCTCTTTTGGGGGCAACTCAAACTAAGACAACCTTCTATCCCAAATCCTACAACAGAGCACTCTATTGTACCATTCTGGCTATTTAGCTATAAATACACTGAAAATATAAACCTCCTACTCTTGAGCAATACATTTCATGCTTTTCATTTCTCACCCCTGAGTTATAAGCTCCAACTCAAAGAGAGACAGAGAAGAAATCCCTTTGTTGGTAGCGAAGACCCAGC
>NW_006955729.1:0-6218 GCF_000164805.1 Carlito syrichta
ATTGGCTTCAGTCCTCATCAGACTGTTCCCAGAAGAACTGCCTCTGAGTGGTCTCTTCTCTCCATCTTGACTCACCGGTGCGGTCCTAACCCTCCCTCGGTCGGAGCCGGTACTCTGACAGGTTGGTTCTTGTGATTTAAAGAAAGTAACCAACTCCATAACATTAAAGTGCAAGGTGTAGGAGCAAGTGCTGGAGTAGAAGTTTCAAGAAGTTTTCCAGAAGATCTGACTAAAATAACGAATGATGATGGCTACACTAAACAAGACAATTTCAATATAGGTGACACAGCTTTGCATTGAGAGAAGATGCCATTTAGGACTTTCACAGCTATGAAGGAGAGGACAACACTCCAAACTTTAGCAACTACCACCCTGTTCAGTCAGTAGCCATCAACATAGAGGCAGAACCCTCCACCACCAAAAAAATTAGGATTCACTGAAGGCTCAGATATTGCTTGCATTTTTTAACAAAAAATTATTTTTAAATTAACGTATATACATTTTTAAAGACATAATGCTATTGCATACTTAATACACTATAGTATAGTGTAAATATAACCATTTTATGCATTGGGAAACCAAAAAATGTGTGTGATTTGCTTTTTTGTGATATTTGCTTTATTAGGGTGGACTGGAACCAAACTTGCAATATTTTTGAGGTATGCTTGTATGTTCTTTCTTCTGGAGAACAAATTTTAACTATTTTAAAAAGCTTTTTATGAGATCTAAAAATCAACATTCCATATGACCCAGCAATCTCCCTTCTGGGAATATATCTGGAGGCAGTCAGATCATTCTATAAAAAATATACCTGCACACACATGCTTATTGCAGCACTATTTACAATAGCAAAAACATGGAACCAACCATGCTGCCCATCGAAAGGACTGGATAAAAAAATGGTACATATACATAATGGAATATTATGCAGCCATAAAGAAGGACAAGCATATGAACTTCGCAGCAACTTGAATGGATTTAGAGTCTATAATACTCAGTGATCTATCACAGAAACAAAGAACTGAGGACCACACGTCCTCATTTACAAGCAGACCCTGAACACTTATCATAATACTGTAACAAAGGGTTTGGCAGTTGCAGAATACTGCTGTGGGGGCATGTAACATCAATAAGAGTACTTGACCTCAAACCTGGTGAAGCGGTGACCAAAGGGAGGCCCAGACTTTACCTGTACAATGACCACTTATCTACCTAATCCTGAATTGTACCTCACGTCTTTAAAATAAAATAAAATAAAATGCTTTTCATGGCCAGGCAAGGTGGCTTACCCCTGGAATCCTAATACTTTGGGAGGCCAAGGTGGGAGAATTGTTTGAGGTCAAGAGTTGGAGATCAGCCTGAGCAACAGAGCAAAGGCCTGTTTAAAAGGAACCAAAAAAAAAGAAACTAAAAAATGGTTGTCATATTTTTACTTTGTTTCTCCTATTTATACCAAATTGATTGTGTAATTGGGTTAGGAGATGTGAAAAAGTACGGAGGACATATGTCTTAGTTAAAATAGTTAGAATAGAAACAGTAGTTAGGAAAGTACCATGTTATGGAATTTCTCCTTCAGCTGTGTTCGTTTCTTGCTTCCAAATCAGGTTAAACTACAGATAAAATACTTTTTTTCACATTTAGGATTCATTCATTTTAGCATAAGTTTTTGCTGCTTAGTTATTTAAAAAAATGTATCTTTGATATTCTTTTTATCTTAACATTTCAATCGAATCAAGTATTCTGAAGGAGTTATGTTATTGGAGTTAAAGGATGCTAAAGCTTTATTTTTCCATATTTGAATTTCTTCAATGATTCATAGGAAATTTATGTAACTTAGTTTTAGTTTGTCTACCTTAGTCTGTAAATAAAGCATTCTGAACTCAACTCATTTTCCTAGAAACTTATATTTAGTGTGTATGTGGTTATTCATGTAATAAATACATATTAGTACCCTTTTTTTTGGCCTGGCCCAGTACTGAGGATTTAGGATAAATGTACTGAATTCAAGAAGATTTTCTAGAGCAGTATGGTGCAAACAGAGTTGTGATAAATGTGGTCACAGTGGAAGCAGCATATGCTCTGAAAACTTATGAGAGTCACATACAGTTTAGTTTTGAGGATTCAGGAAAGACTGCCTGGATAAGTGATGTTCTCTGACTGAAACTGGAAGAATAAGTGCAAGGTGACTAGATGAAAAGAAATAATAGATATTTCAGGAAGAGAGAAAAATGCAAAAACCCAGACATGAGAGCAAACTAGGTATTTTTGAATAACTGAGGAAAGCTCAACATAGCAGAAGCCTAGAGTTTGACAACTGAAGACGGAAAATTCATCAGGGGTTGCTCATGAAATAACAGGCAAGACATGCTCAGGGGTTTGGACTTTATCAGAAGAGCAGTAGAGATGCTTTGAAAGAATTTTGGCATAGAAATTATATGATTTTCAATTTAAAAATATAATAGCAGGCTTATGGTTTGCAAATCCAATAAATGGTTACACATTTATTTTTTGAGAAAATGAATATAGGATGAGAAGCAAGCTTGAGGATTGAAGGGAGAGATAAGGAAGGGAAAAGTGAATTCAGTTTGAAGCTTGTTGAGTTTGAGATATCTCTGCATCATGCGATTGACCATGTTTAGGAATCAGTTAAGTACATGGGTCTAAAGTTCAAAAATAAATTTGGACTGGATAAAAATCTGTGAATCATTGGTTTACAGAGGTAATTGAAGCTAGAGGACTGAATATATCACAAAGAGATTATATAAATTGACAGAATAGTGTGGAGTAGTGCCCCCACCCCCAAGTTCATGTATATCTGAAACCACAGAATGTGACCTTATTTTCTTTGCAATGGATTAGTTAAGATGTGATTAGTTAAATTGATCAGAGTGAGTCCTAATCCAATAACTGGCATCCTTACAAGATGAGAAGACACACAGAGATGCATACAGGGAGAACATTATGTGATGATCATGGAGAGAGATGAGAATGATACACCTAAGACTGCTGCCAACTACCAGAAGATTGGAGGAGGTAAGGAAGGAGCCTCCCTGAGAGCCATCAGGCAGAGCATGGTCTTGCTGACAACTTGTTTTTAAACTTCTAGTTTTCAGAAGTGTGTGTGTGGGGGGTGCTTTTATTTTAAAACACCTGGTTTGTGGTACTTTGTTATGGCCTCCTTGAGCAACCAATACAAACAGAAACTTGAAAAATGCCATGGCCAGAGGAAAAGAATCTCAAAATGAGACTGAGGAGGGCTATTCACAATGGTAGGAGGAAGAAAACTAGAAATCAATGGCACAGAAGTCATGTTAAGGAAGATTTCATGAAGTACAAGAGCAGTCAACAGAGCCACATGTGTTGTAAGGTATAGACAAAAATGTCCATAAAATTAATTGTTTGATAACTAAAAACTCACTGAACTCGGCAAGAGACATGTTCATGGCATGGTCAGCTGATGAGTAAATGCAAGTAGAAGGTGGAATCAGTGCATGTAACAACTCTTTCAAGAAACTTGCTGGGACAGTGAAGTGTAGGGCAGTAGCCACAAGGAGATGCTGGGCATTAAGATAGTGATGTTTAAATCTAGAGATACTTAAGCACGTTTAAAGTGCTGACAGGACAGGGAAGAACCCAGAGAGAGGAAGAAGCTGAAGACAGAAGTCATAGAAAGGGAAACTTTAATAGAGCCATGTCACTGAGAAGACAAAGTGGTGAACTCCAGAGATTTGGTGGGGGAACAGTCTCCTTTACCATTATACAAGGAGGAACAAAATAATTATAGGGAAAAGTACAGACACATTTGTAGACCTGCTGTAGGAAAGTTCAGGGACTCCTCTTTTTTCTATGAGGTAAGGTCTTTGGATGAAAGAGGAGATCCATGGTGAGATTGAAAGTTGTAGGAAAGTGAAAATAATTTGAAATCTTTATGTGTAGAACTGGAGAGACAGCTGACAAGAAAATGTTGGGCAGCATTGAAGGTTTAGTTGAGGTTGAAGATCTAATATTAATATCGGCTGTATTTTTTTGGCTGTACTTTTTTCTTTTCTTTTCTTTTTTTGAGTTGGAGTCTCACTCTGTTGCTCAGGTAAGAGTACAGTAGCATGCTCACAGTCACCCCAGCATCGACCTACTGGGTTCCAGTGATCCTTCCACCTCTGCCTTCCAAGTAGCCAGAACTACAGGCATGTGTTACCATGCCTGGCTAATTTTTAAATTTAATTTTTGGTTTATTGTAAAGACGAGGTTTCGCCAAGTTGCCCGGGTTGGTGTCAAACCTATGGGCTCAGGCAATCCACTCATCTCAGCCTCCCAAAGTGCTGGGATTACAGGCTGAACCACCACGCCCAGCCACCATGGTTGTGCTTTTTTTCTAGCTGCATCAAGTAGTCTCAGTGGAGGCTATAGTTGGCAATATTTGACCTGATTCAGTTTTGAAAGTTTTCCAGGCAAATGGAACAACCACTGAGGAGGCAGCTAACTTTAGGAAGATGGCAAAGGAGTAGTCAAAATATTGGATCATTGGCTTAACTTTTAAAAAGAGAGAAATAGAGGTGGAAGATGGCAGATAGCTAAGGAGAAAAAAGAAAGATCAAAATGCTAGAGGTCTCTCTTAGGTTGAAGGGCAATGTGAGCATCTGACATCCATTTACTAAATGCATACTTTGTGCACAGCACTGTGCTGGAAAAGAGAATAGTGAGATAAATATTAGACAAAGAAAAAAGTCACAGTTCTTTATCTTAAAACATCCACAGTCTATTAAACATAATTGAATTACTTTGAGTGTTTGAAGTATTAGGTTCTTGAATATTCTATAGAATTTAAAAGGGGCAGAGATTGACGAAAAACCATGGTTGAATGATGTTTTTGTTTTTGTATCCTTAAAATGCTCAATTTTAAGGTGGGATCATCTTATCTTAACCAAACTGAGTTTTAATGAGTAAGTTTTCCTTATTTTTTGTAGTAAGAATTCTTATGCTTTGCAGTAAGATTCACTTTTAAAAATTGCTTATTATTTCACAGCTATTCATCAATTTAGTATTGAAGCTCTGATTTTTTCACTATGCATTTTCCTAGTTTTATAGCAGTTACAAAAACACATTGACACTGGTTGGAGTTCACACATAGAGTTTTGTGGTTAATGATGGTTTTGGTAATTCTCTGTATGGCAGGAGTAATATCAGTATTAGAATATAATACATAAAACTGAAGTTTGTTGTATATTCTTGCCATAAAATTATGTTTTGATATTATATAAATATGTTCCATACTTATGATTGAATCTATTTCAACTTGTTTAAATGCATGGAATGTAAAAAGATGTAGATTCTTTTCTCTCAATAACTTTCTTCCCCATCTTTACTAAGAAGTAAGAAGAAATAATAATTTTTGTAAATAGGCAGTTCATATGTATTTTAGAAGAATGTGAGGATGATGAATTGAAGTCAAACGTATTTCCTCTAAACTAGTCCATTGCATTCAACTGGTTAGTCTATGCACATGCAGGCATTGGGATTCAGGCAGCTTTCCCCCAACCAAGACATATTCTAAGACTAATTTTAATGTTTTAAAGTTTATTGGCATATTTGCCACTTGATTGCAATTCTGGTAATTTTACAACACTGGATCTTCTAAAGCGTCATTTTAAATGTATTTAATGTGCTGACTTAGGAGGTATGCAAACCTTGATTATTTGGAAGAATTGAAAAAGGTAAAGCCTTCTTAACTGTCCTTTGAGGTTTCATCTTATTCAGAATTTATGAGGAATATACAACACTGGGACTAAATCTTCTTGACAATAATGTTTTATCCTAGTCCTACCCAGAGAAACTAGAATTGTACTGGAAGTTCCTAACAGAGGGATTAGAGAATGAAAGGCAATTCTCACTCTGGCCAGGGGCTGGTCATTGTGGCGTTTGACCTGCCCTACTTGATTATGGAGAGTTCAACATTGTACTATTCTCTCTGTTGCTTTAGACATTTTCCTCAAATTCTGACTTGTATTTAGTGTGAGTTTTGAGATAATTAAAATTTATGTAAATCAGTGATAAAACATATTAAAACCAGCTAGAAGCAGATTTTGGTCATTGTTTCTTCAAACTTTTTTTCTATATTTTTATCTATTTTTTTCAGTGATTTCAATTACATGTATATTAGGATACTTCAAGTTGTCCCATTGATAGATCATTCATGTACTTTTCAGGATTTTTTAGTCCTA
>NW_006955730.1:0-3997 GCF_000164805.1 Carlito syrichta
ATGCCAAATAACAAGGGAAAATTCAACAATGGTGAAGATCTTTTTGGGATCACAAAGAAACAGTTGAACTGAAAGTGATGCCCTTATCGAATGTTCAAATGATACATTTTATTGTAACACGCATATATTACTGAACAATATTTTGAAAAACTGAGTTTAACTGAGCTCCCTAATAGGTGGCATGAAAATACATCAATATTCATCTTTAGGCTCTATATTTGTGTTCATGGCATATATGAAGCCACACTAATTTTGGTGTCTAATGATGCAATAAGGGCAAAGAAGTGTTTAGTCAATAAGTAAGTTCAAAATCATAGTGTTTACTGGGAAAAATATAAGTAACTGAGTCCAGATGGGACTCAGGATATGAAAAATTTGCTGTGAAGCTGATGTTGTCCTCTCACCAATAGATATCACTCAAGCAGAACACCAAGCCCAAAGGGTTAACCTCTTGATTTTCTTGGCATGTACAATATGGTACAACATGGCACTAAAAAGTGATGTTTCTTTAACATAGTGGCTTGAAAATTTTTCTTTTTGAAAAAATTTTTTAAGGGTTTGTTAAAGGATACCAAATTACATCTAGACAGGAGAAATAAGTAATAGTATTCTATACCACTGTAGATGACTACAGTTAAGAAATAATATATTAAATAGCTTCAAATAGCAAGAAGAGAATATTGAATGTTCCCAGCACAAAGAAATAATCAGTGTTTGAGATAATTAATATGCAAATTACACTGATCTGATAATTTCATGTATCAAAACATTACTATGTGCCCCATGAATGTATAAAATTATTATTTTTCAATTAAAATCAAAATTAATTAAGACATTTGCCATAAATTATTAACCCTCACAGTTAGATCCCAGTTATGCTGTAGCCCAAAGGACACAGTCCTAGCAACCAAAATACCATTCCATGTGTTTATTGAACAAAACGAAGTGATGTAGGGTAACAATTTTTGTTTCTTTCTTGTAACTATCCTCATAAGTCATAGTTGCTCCTTTTCTCCTCTCCTCAAAATTTTCAGAAATGCTCTTTCAGGAACAGACTTCACTTACAAAACACTGACTGTCTTCTTTTCTCGCCCTTACTTTTCTTTCATTCACAAAAACCTAAGAAATGAGTGGTGAGGAAGGAATTCATTTAATGGCAGAAGGGAGAAAAAAGATAAAGCAAGCAAAGCCAGAGCTCTTTCTAACAAGCATGGGAAAAAGGAAAAGGGAAAGCTTGAAATGCTAATAAATCAATCATCTTTATCTCATCAAATTTGTAATGAAATGGGAAGTGACTTTGAAAGTGTTTTCTTCTTAAAAGATGAGTGCTATATAGCATAATGGTTAGTTTGAACTCTGGAGAGCCTGAGTTAGAATCCTGCTTCTACCTGCCAGGTCTTTACATTTTTCACACATAAAATGTAGGTAACCATAATACCTACTAAATAGGTTTGCTTAAAATAGTAAATAGATGATGTGTATAAGTAATTATACATCATTGGCTTGTAGTAAGTATTCTATAAATGTTAGCTACCATTATCATCATCATTATTATTACATTGCCTTAACATGAGAAGGTACAGGAGAGGGTAACTTAGTCTGATGCGTGTGTCTGTGTTCTGAATTGGGGAAAATGAGACATCACAGTACAGGGTAAAAAAAAAATCTCTGGAGAAAATGAATACATCTCTTACTCTTATGACAAAAAAGTAGCTGACCACATGGAGTTATTTAGTGGACTCTCTCAATTCATATCAATAGGGTAGAAATCTAAATGATTTTTGCATTAGCTACCATAGTTGAACTGAAATTAAAATTTGAGAGTTAAGTGAAGAAAAGTGATGCAGGGACTATGAATTTTATGGAACCAAATTCATTTACAATTTATGAAAATTTAAGAATTAGCATCAATTACAGAACATAATTATGTCTTTTCATTTACTGGAAAAAGGATTTAATGAATATTTCCTTGAGATAGAATAGAATGTACCACAGAAATTTCAGTTTCATAATAAGGCCCATGTGATCTGACCTTGCAGTAAAATACCACTATTTAAATTCCCACAATGAGTATCAAGCACTCTGCCATCTCTTTGGCAGTATTTTGGCCATAGCACTGCCATTATTTTTCCTGAAATAGCTCAAAAGAATTTTTAAAAAGCTGCTTCCATGTGTATTCACCTATTTGTGTGAGTCTAGGATCTCAAAGTAATGTCATGTCAAGTAAAAGAAGCTCATATCAAGTTTCTGGATGCTAAACCAGCTTGCTTCGTTTCAGCCTAACTATCCTTAACTGATAGATTCCACACAACATAGTTTTACTCAACACTCATTGAGAAATTTAGCAATTGTTTTTATGACAATTTAAAACATTTATATATTAAAAATAATAGAGTATACATTCACATTAATTTATAAAGCAAAGCCTAAGTCTTTAAAGAATCTTCTACTTTTGGTGGACCACTTTGGTTTGTACCTCTGACCCTTTCTTCTTTGGCCCGGAAGTTTGTGGGGGAAACTATAAATAAGGTGGTTTTGAGCTGGTGCTTGGAGAAGTATGTGAATATGCAATTCTGACACTCACTGGTGGAATTTAATCTGACTGACCTTCAAGTCAATATTAAAGTCAAAGTGTGCTGGCTTTTCTGCCAGACAATAGGGCTTGTGTCCATTATAGAGGAGGAGAACATGCCTCAAATCCCAGGATAAGTTCCTTTTTTTAGTTTTTATCATCAGGATGGTGTGAGTAATATATGTTTCAAAAAAGATCTAAATATACAGGACTTACATCAAATTGGGAAAAGCAGTATTGGAAGGAATGTGAGATGTACAGCAATGTAGACATCCCATGGCATCACAGCCAGGTCTTAAGAAAATCACTGGAATTCCTTGCAAGAAGCCAGGAGGTGAAGAAATAAGAGCCAATTGAAGTAATTTCTTGCCACCTCAACAATGAGATAAGGATTTGTTCTAAACTGTGAGTTTATGCCAGTAACAAGAACTTCCCTGCATGACTCCAAAAAAGCAAACTGCCAAGTAGAGTATAATTTAATAAAATATGAAGAATAAAAGTCAATTATAAATTTATAAAGTATGTTATCTAAGACATGGTACAGAATTTTAGTGGCAACTTTGTATTTTAGAGGGATGTTGTGGTGGAGAGTAGCAGAATTTAAATATTAAATATTTTAAGAGACATAATGCAGGCCAAAAACATTGTTAAGATAATTGAGTAAATTTCTGGATGATGCATCCAGAATGCCTAAAGAAGAAATTTCAGTTATGTGGGACCCACCTACTTCTTTTCTGGCTTAGTACTATTGAGGACTCTAAACTTGTGCATTGCCTGGGAAAGAACTGGTGATATCACAGGTTATCATTTTGTTTCTCTGTGGAAACTTTTGCTTTACTCTTAAACTGCCCATAACAAACTGGCATCACCAAGGATGCTTTTGCAGGTTGATTGTTCTAGGAAGAAAATGGGGAATGCATAAAATCACCATTAGTCGTGGAAAGCACTATCTTTGGAACTGGCATGCTACCAGGCAGGGAAATAAAAGCAGATTTTTTCCCCTATGTATTTGAGTAATGTTATCTCAATTTAAAAAACAAAACAAACAAACAAACAAAAAAACCAGTGGTGAATCCATTGTTCATTGTTAAAGATTTAAAAATACAGGTCAATGAAATGAGTGCCATGATGATGACAAATGGCATTATATACTGTTGTCATTTGTTAATGGTTTAAATTTTTTGGTTGAATGAAAATGCTTGCATCATCATAAAAATCAACTTTAAGTTTCATTTGTTTTGTATATTTCAAAATGAAGAACTTTACATTAAAAGTAGTAGAATGCATTTGCTTGTTTGTTATATACTCATTGGTTGACTGAGGTGTGGGAAGAGAGTAAGAAAAAAGACAATATACATAAAACAAAGTATAACCATCATATGTAGCTTTACTTAAGAAAAATGACAATATTATCCACCTTCTTGT
>NW_006955731.1:0-800 GCF_000164805.1 Carlito syrichta
ATTGGCTTCATCTCTTTCATAACTAACTTCTAACTTATATTACCAATGTCTAAGAAGCTTGTTGAATAAAAAGGAGTCAAACCTTTTAGCTTTTTTGTCACCAACTAAACTATAAATTAGGTCATTTTACTGAATTTTATTTTCTCTTTTCTTAAATCAATCAAAACATATGATCAATTCTAATACGCTGGTAATTAATTGCTTAATAACGTGAGCTAAGTATAATTATTATTCTATTCCTCTACTGATAAAAATTTCTCAGGTAAACCTTGAAGTCCTTAGAGGAAAAACAATAGAAAAACAATAGAAATAACAATCAAACAATAGTGATAAATATATTCATTGTGTGCTTTTGTATGCCGGTCACTTTCCTAAACATGGATTAATTCAAACCATACAATACCATGAAGCATATACTGCATTTAAATTTACAATGTGTAGATGTGAAGACAGAAAGAAGCAAAGAGCAAGAAAGTGACCTGCCCGATGTGATCCCATCAGTCAACAGTGGAAGCAGATTTGAAAACAACCGCCATTACTCCAAAGTTCACACTCACAATTTCTGGGGCTAACCAGTGACGCAATTCTCCCTGAATCACCTTGTCCCTGAATCTTTCTCCTTGTAAAAACTACTGCAAATGAGTTAAGAAGAGAAGGGGCTGATAGTTTACTGCTAGCTGTGCCAAGAAAGAGCCCAGACCCCATTCTACAATTCACAAAAAGCTTTTCAAATGGAAAAACTCTGGGTTTTTGAGTTCAAAACTGCATAATTAACCTGCAAGAATCTGTAAATAGTCCTC
>NW_006955732.1:0-7296 GCF_000164805.1 Carlito syrichta
TTTCCCCCGTTGTTTTTTTTTTTAAGTCATCTCTGTTCAAATATTGAAAGTAGTATTATTAGGACTTATCATTTGTCAGGTTTTGGGTTGTGAGCACTACTGAGGTTTTAAAGCCTTTTTTATGCTTTACAGTATAATTTCCAGATTTCTGAATTGTCAAAAATTGATCTCCCTCTGCTTGTCTGTCTCTCTTTCTTTCTGTCTCTCTTTTTCTTGTATATCACAGCCACCAGCATTTTGATCTGCTGGGGAATTCTCTTTGCTTTCTAGAAATACCCTTGTCCTTCTGTTTCTCAGGAAATACAGCCTTTGGTTATCTCTGCAGTACGCTCTGTGAATATTTGATGCACATCAGAATTATGTCTCTGCCCTTCTTTCCTGCTTCCAGCAATCAGCAGGATTATGCTTTGTACTTGGTGAAAGCCCTATGTGTTTTGAGCCATCTCTCTTTTCCTGGCCTCACAGTTTTCAGCATTCCCTTTGGTACCACTGTGCACTTAGTGAAAGGCTCACGATAAAAAGTTGATTGATAAAAGTACACTTATTTTGTTACTGAAGATCCTTGGGACTCTAAGCCATTGGGTCAGTTGCAATGTTATCCCTTTCCCTTTAAAAGAGGCTATTCTAACCCTTTAGAGCTAGAGAGATCTGTAAACTGTTGTTGCAAGTTGTTACCTTAGAATGAGAGCTGAAAGTTTTTATTTATTTACAGAAAATGATATTGAATTAGGATACCCAGGGTTAAAGTTTAAGAAAAAAATCCTAAAATTCTGATCAAGACTATATATGATATATATTTAGAATAAAGCCCAAAAAGGAAAAGTTGATGCCCTACTATGAAAAACAACAATTTGGTCATTGCCAAATAACCAAAAGATAACCTTCAAGAATTATACAAATACTTATTTTCTAAATTCTAAAGATCAGTAAGTTGAGACTTTAGTCTATACGTATTGCTGTGGAAATCTGAGTAGAGTATGATTTTTCTACGGCTCTCCAATATATTGGAGAGATCCATAGCAAATAAGAGGTGAAGTGAGAGACAGAAGTTTAGATAGAGGCTGGATACAAAAATGAGCCAATATTTTTGTGTCATCTTTCTGAAGATGCAAGGTGGAGAAAGAATTTGATTATGAGTAGTGGAATAGAAACCAGTGATTGCAAAAAAAGCAGCATATTTAATGCAGAAGATATGGGCACAAACATGAACAGATAACTGCCCTGGTAGCTGCAGAAACATTTTTCTAGTCTGTCTATAGTCTTAGACACTGGGAAGAGTGCTGATAATACTTGCCATGCCCCCATGGTCTATGGATGTGTCATGATCTTTCTGTCTTCATGATTTTGATTTTTTTTTCTGCTTCTTGCCTTCCTTAACTCTTAGCCTGGCCGACTTCTTTTCTAACACTGGAAAAGATGATTATTTCCTGAAATAGAGCTCCACTTGATTTAGTGATTTTTTTTTGAGTTGGAGTCTCACTCTGTTGCCCAGACTGGAGTGCAGTGGCCGCTCCCGGCCACTGCAGCCTCGACCTGCTGGGCTCCGGCGATCCTTCTGCCTCAGCCTTCCATGTAGCCGGAATTGCAGGCATGCGCTACCACGCCCAGCTGATTTTTTTTTGATTTATTGTAGAGATGAGGTCTCGCTGCCCAGGCGGGTCTCGAACCCACGGGCTCAGGCAATCCACTCACCTCAGCCTCCCAAAGGCACGGTATTACAGGCTGAGCCACCGAGCCCGGCTGATTTAGTGATTCTTATTTATGTTTCTTTGGGTCCCAGAGTCTTTTAAGTAGTCTGATTGAGAATAAGCATCTATAGAGCCCAGTCTACATCCTATTTGTTATCTGTCTCCCTTGCCCATAGCAAGGCCCCTGATATACAATAAGTGCTTAGTAAATATTTATTGACTGAATGAATGGATAATCAAATGAATGGAGATAATAATTCTGTAGTTGTATATTTCTCATCTCAGGAAAATCTTTTTAAAAAGAAGAAAAGAATGTTATAGAGTAACTCCTAAAACAAAACAAAACAAAACAAAACATGAGAAGCTTGAAGCTAAGTGAGCTGTTTGGGAGATGCTTGACTGAGCAGTTCCTGCCCGAGAGAGTTCTCTCCACAAGACCATTTTCAGACCAATTTGTTGTAATAGTCAATGCCGACATCCCTACCATGAGGATGACAGGTTGCACTGAATCCAGATGAAGGAAAGCCCTCAGCTTCTCTTATTTTCTTCCTTTCCTTTATGGAGAGGAACTTTAATACAGCCAAGCAATTGTCTCACCACAAACTTATGAGTCTCCCACTGTCAAAGTCACATGAGAGGTTACGTATCTCCTCTTTGTGCATTAGCCAAAGGTCTATGCCTCAGAATTGCCTAATATTCTCAAGGATTGTGGATTGCTTTTCCCCATCAGCTTTTCCAAACATACAGAAAAGTTGAGGTAAGGGCAATGTGCATTTTTCAGGGAAATATGAAATCACTTTTGGAAAAAAAAATTGTATTTGTGAAGGTCACCTCCACTGTCATTGAAAATAACTGCAGAATACTATATATTTTATTGTGTATACCCAGCTGCACGGGAAAAAAAATCTGAATTTAAAAACTTCATAAAAATGACCCCCCTGCCGTGCTCAGTGGTTCATCCTGTAATTCTGCACCTTTGGGAGGCTGAGGTGAGTGAATTGCCTGAGCCCGTGGGTTCAGACCTGCCTGGGCAGCAAGACCTCATCTCTACAATGAATCAAAAAATCAGCTGGGCATGGGAGTGCATGCCTGTAATTCCAGCTACTTGGAAGGCTGAGGCAGAAGGATTGCTGGAGTCCAGCAGGTCGAGGCTGTGGTGGCCGGGAGTGGCCACTACACTTCAATCTGGATGACAGAGTGAGACTCCAACTCAAAAAAAAAAGACCCTAAACCATGTAAGCATACTAATATATATATTTGGCAAAATCATAGTTATAGACACCAAGCCAAGTAAATATTGGATATAGAATAATGAATACACTAAAACAATAAAAAGGTTCCTAATAACTTAGCATCCACTAATACTAAAATCATGACAAATATGAAGAGTACTATTTTTTTTTGAGTTGGAGTCTCACTCTGTCTCCCAGACTGGAGTGCAGTGGCCGCTCCCGGCCACCGCAGCCTTGCCTGCTGGGCTCTGGTGATCCTTCTGCCTCAACCTTCCAAGTAGCCGGAATTACAGGCATGCGCTCCCAGGCCCAGCTGATTTTTTGATTTATTGTAGAGATGAGGTCTTGCTGCCCAGCGAGTCTCGAACCCGCGGGCTCAGGCAATTCACTCACCTCAGCCTCTCAAAGTGCGGGATTACAGGCTGAGCCACCGAGCCCGGCGCTGAAGAGTACTATTATTATCTTTATTGTATACACAAGAAATGTAAGGCTCGGGAAAGATAAATAAGTTGGACAAGGTAACAGCAGAGTAAAGGTTTTTATTCAGGCTAATTTGCTTTTTTGGTTTTAACTCCATTCTCCCTTTCAAATATTCCTCACCAACTGCTCTGTGTTACTTAACTCAATAGCATTATGTAAGTATGCTGACTCTTGAGTAGTAAATAATTAATAAGTAGTATAAAATATTAGGTTAAAGACATTTTGATTTTCAAAAAAATAAGATTTCTGTAAAGAAATAAAGATGCTTATAAAATAACTTCTATCTATTGGTAGCATCTCTTTCTATAAGAATTTTTTTCAACATGAAAAAAATGATGACCATCAGCTCAAAGCAGAAAACATGAAAGAAGACTTAACCATCATAAAACTGCATTAAGAAATTTAACTTTATACACAATTGATAAATATTGTAAACTTAAAACATTATTTTCTACTTCATGTTTCTAAAGCAAGGGATGAGATAACTGAAATTTTTGTCTGGAATGCTTCGGGAATCAGTCCGCAAGTCTTTTCTACTTGTATTCACCCTTCTGGTACTGTCATCCAAATTCTTGGCTCTCATATCTTCAGTGTGGACCTCTGTCCCAAGTTCCAGGCTTATATATCCAGTGCCTTCTCAACAGTTCCTTTGGAACGTCTAATTAAAAACCTGTCCAAAACTGAACTGATCTGCCAAAAACATGCTTCATGTATAGCCATCCTCTGAGAGGAAAAAAACAACTCAACCAGGCATGGTGGCTCGTGACTTTAATCTCAGCAGAAGCAGAAGAATTGCTGGAGCCCAGGAGTTAAAGACCAGTCTAGACAACATAGTGAGATCTTATCTCCACCCACAAAAAAAAATCAAATAAAATTAGCCAGGAGTAGTGATGCACACCTGTAGTCTCAACTATACTACACTTCACTCTGGGTAACAGAGACCTCAAATCAAAAACAAAAAACAAAAAAGATAACTCAATTTATCGATTAGATTAAGTCAAAATCATTAAATTATCTTTGATTTCTTTTCTTATACCACGTTTTACATTTCTCAGTAAATTCTGTTTACTTTGACTTAAAAATATGTTCAGAATTCATCCTTACTTTCTCCACTGCTACTATCTGAAGCTACCATAATCTCTTGCCTAAAATTACAAAAACAGCCTTCAAAATATTTTCTCTTTACTCTTGACCCTCTTTATCTCTCCTAAACACAGAAAACTAACTGATCCTTATAATGCTATGCCATATCGCTACTCTACTCAAAGCTCTGCTGTTGTCAAAGTTTGTCATATGGCCAAGTCCCCACAGGATCTAGCCTCCTGGCCTCTCTGACCTTATCATTCTGTTCCAACCACACTGGGCCCCTCAACTATGCCAAGTTTGCTGTAGTTTCATTATGCTCCTTGTTCTAGCTATTTCTTCTACAGAAAAAGTTTGCCAAGATACATAAAGTGGTTAATGCCTCGTGTCTATATAATTTTTCTTCAAATCTCTCTACTCAATTGCTATTTAATACCCAAACTTACTCCGCTTATTCAATTCTCCTCCTTACTAACTTCTAATATATGATATAATTTACTTTTTCATTACATTTAATTTTATTATCTGTCCTCACTCCAAAAATACAAGCTTCACAGTGAAGTCCTCTTTGTCTATTCTGTTCATTATTATATTAAAAGTGCATATAACTGTACCTGGCCCATAAGAGAAACAAAATAAATATTTGCTGAATTAATATTGCATTGTTTCAGTCCTCTAAATATGTGATGTTCCAGGAACAATAAAAGATATAAACTATAAATCAAATGTAGGCTTTTGAAAAAAATTCTAAACTACTGTACAGATGATAAAAAGGGTATATGTTAAGAATGAACCAGTCCAATTGCAAAACTGAAGTTAAAAGAAAAAAGTGTGATGTATTTATTTTACACATATTCATATCAGAGTTCAACTATCATATATAAAATTAATTCAGGGTCTGGCCAATTTCCTTGACTTAAATAAAACATATTGCTTCAAATATCTCTTGAAATTGGTAACTGTAGAAATATATAACTGCAAAAATATTTTTTCTTTATCATGATTTATAGCAATGTCATTTGATCTAATAGACTTTAAATTCCATCTGTACCACTGTTTTATTTTAGGTCTGACTGATGGTTACATGCTCTCACCTATCTTCAGGTGTACAATATCAATCGCCTCTTATATGTCCATCATTCTCCTTGTATTGATAAAGTCTTTGCCTCAGCAAAAATGTCATTCTATCCTGAATGTCTACAAAATCCAAACGCAAGATAACTTAACTCTAATTATGATGGTACTGAGTCATCTTGAGCAACTCAAATAACATCTAACAAAAATAAAATATTCGCTGCATGCCTGTTTCTACAGCCTTCATAAACCCAGGCAACCCAATCTAGACATAGTGTCAGCATTGTTTTGAATGCAAGAGCCCAGTCAATTTGTACCCGTTGTTGTCACTTGAGATAAAAATCATTTAACACTTCTTGAAAAAAGTTTATTAATATTACTAAAAATTATTATTAAATTACCTACTGGGAGTCAGGAAAAATTCTAGTCTCTATTTTGCATTATCTTAATCATAACATCACTATTAAGCAAGAATTAGTCATATTGTACAGAAGACAAAAATGAAAGTTAAGAGGTTCTTAATTTGCCCGAGGTCATGAGGCTGGTAAAAGATATATCTAAGCTATGATCTTGGGTATTGCTGCCTCTGAGCCATGGCTTTATTTTAAACCTATTTTCTAGTAATTTGGTGAGTAATAGAAAAATATTGTATCATATTTTTTTTATTTTGCAGAATTTATTGAGAGGATAGAAAAGCTCCCAGAGTGGGAGGGGACCCAAGGGCATTACCCTGTATCATATCTTAAATAATTTTTTTGAAAAATCAAAAGTCTAACTATATAAGTAAGGTGGTAGTTTCTTTCTTTCTTTCTTTCTTTCTTTCTTTCTTTCTTTCTTTCTTTCTTTCTTTCTTTCTTTCCTTCCTTCCTTCCTTCCTTCCTTCCTTCCTTCCTTCCTTCCTTCTTTCTTTCTTTCTTTCTTTCTTTCTTTCTTTCTTTCTTTCTTTCTTTCTTTCTGTTGGAGTCTCACTCTGTCATCCAGACTGGAGTGTAGCAGCCGCTCCCGGCCATCGCAGCCTCGACCTGCTGGGCTCCAGCAATCCTCCCACCTCAGCCTTCCAAGTAGCTGGAACTACAAGCGCGTGCTACCATGCCTGGCTAATTTTTGATTTATTGTAGAGATGAGGTGTCACCAAGTTACCTCAAACCTGCGGGCTCAGGCAATCCACTCACCTCAGCCTCCCAAAGGCGCAGGATTACAGACTGAGCCACCGAGCCCAGCTAGGTGGTATTTTTCTACCATCTAACTTATATAGTTGAAGGCAATGAAAATAGAATCAGTGACTATTTTGCACTGAAGATGACAAATAAAAGGAATTTAGAAAGTCTAGGAGTAATACTGCAAACTTCAGAATTTTGCTTATCAATTTTGGTCATCTCCAAGGACAAAATGAGTCTTAGCTATGTTGTAGGTATTATTTGCTAATCTTTACACAATAAAGTAGTAAAAATAATTTCAGACCATTAGACACAAAAGATTTAGAATACTACTGCTAGAGAAAGCATGAAAGTTGAAGATCAGAAAATCCATTTGGGTCGATATCAGGCCCTAAATAACTGACCATTATGCAGAAGGTACTATGGGAGTTAAGATTTTAAATATTTTGTAAATTAAGGATGTCAAATAACTGTGCTGTTCATAAGCATTTATTTGTTTTGACAAGTCAATACAACTTAATGATAAAACATTTGATATGTTATTTTGTTTGTTTGTTTTTCTGGGTTTTTTTTTTTTTTTGA
>NW_006955733.1:0-2832 GCF_000164805.1 Carlito syrichta
TAAACTAGGATTATACCATCCTTCTTTCCAAACAAAAGTGAAGGGATCATGTAAATTAATCCTGTTAACTAACTACAAAAAAGGTCAATTGTAATTTGTTTTTTCTTTTCTTTTCTTTTCTTTCTTTTTTTTTTTGAGTTTGGAGTCTCACTCTGTCACCCAGACTGGAGTGCAGTGGCCGCTCTCAGCCACTGCAGCCTCGATCTGCTGGGCTGTGGCAATCCTTCCACCTCAATCTTCCGAGTAGCTGGAACTACAGGCATGCGCTACCACGCCTGGCTAATTTTTTGATTTCTTGTAGAGATGAGGTCTCGCCAAGTTTCCCAGGTGTGTCTCGAACCCACAGGTTCAGGCAATCCACTCACCTCAGCCTCTCAAAGGTGCAGGATTACAGGCTGAGCCACCGAGCTCAGCTGTAATTTGTTTTTTCAATCAAACATGCAAGTGTTTGTAAAAGTGTTGTAAAAATAAACCTGCTAATGGGATGTTGTCCATTGCTTATGGGTACGGTCTGTGTTGTCCCCAAAAGCCTTAACCTCCTGGACCTTGTACATGGTGCAGGCCAGAAAGCCATTGCAAGTCAGGTGCCACTTGCTTCTGAGGAGAGGAGTGAACACTTGGCTCACACATGGTGGCCACGTATGGAGGCCTGGAAAACCTGCTAAACTGCCTGTCTCTGGCTCACCATTACCCTACACCCCCGAGGTAAATATTAGGTCACTGAAACCCAAATTAATTTCTTCATTTAATATATGTGCCAGCCTTTTAGTTATGGCCATTCTCGTTGAAATCATAAAGCCTTATCCAAAACAATTTTCTCCTTTAAACAATGGGGGAGGGTGGAAGAAAAAACCAAAATTCAGTTAGTCCATCCCCACTATCTTTGTTACAAAAAAGCAAGGTTTCTCTAATGGAATCAGTCATGAGCACTCATTGTACCACTTGGGATGATTGCCAGCAGCTCCTTTTAATCATTTTTACCTCTGAGAAGCAAGAATGCATCAGAGCTGCGTTTAACAAAACTTTTCTAACCCCAACTGCGGGTATTCAGGAAGAAATTCAGGAAATGATAGATAAGGTTTTTCCCTCTTCTCACCCAGATTGGGATCCTAACACTTCTGTCGCCCAGTGCATTAAATACTGATCACAGAACTCTATTAGCTGGTTTGAGGAGAGTGGACTGGAAACCTATAAAGTTTTCTAAAGGTACCAAGATTCTCCAGGGCCCTTAAGAATCTGCAGCAGCATTTCTTGAAAGCGTACAGGAGGCTTTTGGTAACTATGCCCTGTTCAATCCCTCAGGTCCTGAGAATACTTGAGATATCAATTTGGCATTTGTGGCTCAAGCAGTTCTGGACATCTGAAAAAAAAGTTGTAAAAGCTTAAGGATTTTGCAGGAATGAAAATGTTTCAGCTACTCGAAGTAGCCCAATAGGTTTTTAATCTCTGGATAATTAAGTAACTTTCAGAGTAACTATAACCCTGCTTTCCTTGACTCAGTCTCTCTAAGGAAGGGTAACACATCTCAAACTTTATTGTGCCAAGCATTCTGATATAACTCCTGTTTTCCTAAATGTAGGAGATAATTATAGCTTATAAATTTACTTGACTAAATCTTTCCATTCTCCCTGCTCAAGTGGTAAAAAAGCTCATTCACAGCAACTGTACTTGGACACTGTAGCTTAAAGGGATCGTGGACCTCAACATTTTCTGCCTTCATCTTTCAAAAAAGTTTATTGCTAGTCAAAGATAACATCACTGAGATTAGAAGACAGGGAAAAGCTTTCTGCAGATTCTGACAGTGTAGACTTTAAATGTCAGGTTAGCTCAATAAAGAATAGTAAAATAGCAGGTGATGGTTTTATAAAACTAATACATTTTTGTTCCCCATTCTCTAATATGGCTGGCCTTTCATATGGCATTCTACAATCTAACTACATATCTCTAATGTTTTCAGTTTTTCTTTCTTCAGACTTTGTTAAAGGAGAAAGTATCACTGGAACACACATCATAAAGTAGAACTAGACACTGGGTCACCAATAACAGAGGAGTGCTAGTAAATAAGGCATTCATTATGGATGAGGGACACATAGGTGAGCCAATCAACTAGTACCTCACCATAGAGTAGGGCAAGTCACTGCAGCATCCATCACAGAGAAGGTCCAGTCACTGGGGCACGTATTATAGAGAAAGACCAGTCACTTGGACACCCTTTACAGAAGTCTACTCACTGAGGACCCCATCAGAGATGACAGCCAGTTACAGGGACTTGTCATTGGGGCACCAACTACAGAGGAGAGATTTTCACTAGAACAGCAATTCTTTATGAGGTTCAGTAACCCGGACATCTGCCACACAGGAGGACCAATCACTAGGGCACCCATCAAAGAACAGGAGCAATCAATGTGACACACGTTACAGAGGAGGTGAAGTCACAAAAGCATGCAACACAGAGGATGGTTTGTCCCTAGGACATCCTTCACAAAAGATGAAATGTCACTGTGTCTCTCCTCACAGATGAGGGTCAGTTACTGAGGCACAAATCAAAAAGAAGGTACAGTCACTGGGAAATTCATTCCATGGAAAGACTAGTCGCTTGGGCATCCATTACAGAGAGGACTAGTAATGGGAACATCCATCACAGAGGAGTGCCAGGCACTGAGACATACATTACAAATGAAGCTAGACACAGGGACACCCACCACAGAAGGTGACTCCCCGGTGTATCCCCCAGAGAGAGAGATGGTCAATGTTACAAACAAAACAGGATAAACAGGCACATGGTCCCTGATCACTGAGGAGAGTCAGTCACTGGGAAATCCATCAAAAGGA
>NW_006955734.1:0-838 GCF_000164805.1 Carlito syrichta
CTCTGGGACACAGCCAAAGCTGTGCTCAGAGGAAAATTTATAGTGCTTAAGGCCTTCATTAATGAGACTGATAGAGTGCATATCAACAACCTAACATCACACCTCAACAATCTGGAAGAACACCATCAAACCAAACCCAAAACTAACAGAAGAAAAGAAATAACAAAGATCAAAGGAGAACTAAATGAAATTGAATTTTTAAAAAAAAAAAACAATGCAAAGTATCCAGGAAACAAAAAGTTAATTATTTGAAAAAATAAAACAAAATTGATAAACTTCTAGCTAGATTAAGAAATGAAGAGAGAAGATTCAAATTAGTGCAATCAGAAGTGAAAATGAAGACATTACAACTGATAGCATGAAAGTTCAAGAGACTATCTGAGACTATTTTAAACAATTCTATGCAAGCAAATCAGACAATCCAGAGGAAATGGATACATTCTTGAAAACATACAACTCCCTAACCTTGAATCTAGGAGAAATAGAAACCCTGAAGAGACCAATAACGAGTAGTGAGTTTCAAACAGTAGTTAGAAGTCTCCCCCCACCCAAAAAAAGTCCAGGGCCTGATGTACTCACAACTGAATTGTACCAGATTTTCAAGATGAGCTGGTACCAATTTTACTGAAGCCATTCCAAACATTGAAGAGGAAAAAAATCCTTCCTAATTCATTAAAGAAGGCCAGCATCACTCTGATAATAAGGCCAGTAAAAGAAACAACAGCAACAACAACAGAAATACAGACCAATATCCCTCAGAACATAGATGTAAAAATTCTCAACAAAATATTAACAAACCAAATTAAACAGCACATAAAAAAAAATCCACCACAACTAA
>NW_006955735.1:0-750 GCF_000164805.1 Carlito syrichta
TCATGATACATTTTTTCCGGGAATCTGGCCTTAATTGTCCCGAGGAGCTTAAGGGATTTGTACTACCAGATATCCGATTACAACTCTAAGAGGACCGGATTGTTGCTGGAGTTGTGAAATGACTGATTCATAATACCCACAAGCCAAATATCTCTGAAACATAAGATGAACTCGAAGACTTGAATCTTGTTTACACCGCAGCAAGACATCCTGAGAATTTTTCGGATTTTGGACTAGTGTATCACAGATTCCTTATTCTTCTTTACCGAGGAAAACGCTGATTCTTGTTTTGCCATTAGCAAGATGTCATGTAGATATTGTGACGGAGGAACCGTGTAAAAGAGGTTTCTTAATTCTCCTGACCTACAGATAATATAGATTCTGCATATAAGGACTGCTATTACCTATGTTCCAGCTTCTAAACCCTGATTCTTGTTTAGCCCCCAGCAGACGGCCTGTTGATATTAAGGACTGAGGAATGCTGAAACCCTGATTATTTTTCTTCCTTGGCAAGGGGCTGTGTATTTTTCTGTATATAAGGACTCTCATTAGATACATCCTGCTTCGAAACTCTGATTCTTTTCAGAACTTTCCAAGATGCTCTGTAGATTTCTGGGATTGAGGACTCGTGTAACCCAGATTCCTTATTCTTTCTTAACAAAAGTTCATGTAGTTGCCTGTAAATAAGACTAGATTTTCCAGATTTATGCTCGAAAACACCATGATTCGTGTTTAGCTCATAGCAAGATG
>NW_006955736.1:0-754 GCF_000164805.1 Carlito syrichta
CTTAGAGCCACTACCGACTCCACCTACTGGGCTCAGGCGATCCTCCTGCTGAGGCCTCCTGAGTGGCTGGAAGACAGGAGTGTGCCATCCCATTCATCTTAAATAAACTGGGCATGTTGGTGTGCCCCTGTTGTTCCGGTTCTGTGGAAGGTTGTGGAAAGGCTTGCCAGAACCCAGTGTCTCAAGGCTGTGGTGGCCGGGAGCAAGCCCCTGCCCTCCAGCCTGGGTGACAGAGAGAGATTCCAACTCAAAGAAAAAAAGGAAAAAAGGAAAAAAAAGACCATCCATTTATGTATGGAGTTAGGATCATCGTGGATAGAGATCCTTTGTAAAAGAAGACCCAGCCTTGGGCCCAGAGTTCCTGAAAGACAGTGGATCGGCAGTCAATTGGTATATGGCTTTGTGAGGCTGAGGAGGAGGACCGCTGGAGCCTGGGAATTCGAGATTGCCTGGGCCATGTAGCAAGTCCTTGTTGCACCCCAGAACACAAACAATGGAGTCACGCGTTGTGGTGCTGGTGGTCACAGCTACACGAGATGCGGTAGATTCCAATCCGTAGCATTCCTTTATGTAGCCTCCCTGAGAGAACTTGCAAGTATAGGTTGGGCAATGTGGCTCACGGTCATCAGCCTCGTGTCTTTGGAGGCCAATGCGGGAGGTTGCCTGAAACCAGGGGTTGGATCCAGCCTGACAACGTGGTCAGACCTCATCCCAGTGAGAGGTCCCCAATATTGAGTCAGGTGTGGTGGCCCCT
>NW_006955737.1:0-759 GCF_000164805.1 Carlito syrichta
TGGCATGCTGCTATTACTTGTATATCTGTCTTCTTCAAATCTCATGTTGAAATGTGGTCCCCAGTGCTGTAAATGAGGCATTGTGGGAGGTGACTGGGTCTTGGGGGCAGATCCCTCATGAATGACTTGGTGCTTTCTGTTCTCACAGTAAGGAATGAGTTCTCACTCTCTTACTTCACATGCAAGCTGGGTGTTTAGAAGAACCTGTTACCTCCTCTCTTTTTTGCTTAAGTTCTCACCATGTAACATGTCTGCCCTTCCTTCACCTTCTGCCACAATTACAGCTTCCTGCGGGCTCACCAGCAGCCCAGCTGATGCCAGCACTATGCAGAACCATGAGCTAAAATAATCTTTCCTTATAAATCATTTAACCTCATGTGTTCCTTTATAGCAAAACAGAATAGACTAAAACACATCCCTTCGGTCATGGCAATTCAAAATGTATCTAGACAGCAACAGATGCTCCGCAAAGGGCAAAACCTGCCACTCCATCATTGAGAAGGGTTGATGTCCACTATTTCCCTGTAAGGCCTGGGATCAGTCACAGGCATCTCAACTCCAGCACTGTTGTTGCCTTAGCTTTTGTAGATGGTCCTTTTACTAAAAATCTCCTTGGTTCCTTCAGTGTGTTACATGTTTCCCACTGGGGAACAGATTGCTACATTCTTCAACCTTTCCCAGTGCTACTCAGCTGCTGACTGTCCACCACCTACAAACAAAGCTACATTCTTTAAGTCCTGAAAAAGCTTATACCTATCA
>NW_006955738.1:0-662 GCF_000164805.1 Carlito syrichta
GTGGTAGTGCTGGTGATTATTATTATTTGGTGTCAGAATCCCGCTCTTTTGCCAAGGCTAAAGTAAGGGGGATGGTCATGGCCACCATGGGAACCACCTGACATGCTCAGGTGATCCTCCTGCCTTGGCCCATCGAATGGCTGGTACCACAAGCCTTCTTGACAACACCCGTGATAGCTGAGATGAGATCTCACCCCGTGTCTCAGGCTGGTGTTGAATGCTCAGGCTCAGGCCATCCACTCACCTGGGCCTCCAAAGTGCTGGGATGCCAGGCTGACCCATGAGCCCAGCTGTGGTTGTGGTGGTGTTGGTGGTTGGTATTACTATTCTGATTTGGAGTCCCACTCTGTCACCCAGGCTGAAGCATAGGGCCCGCTCTCGGTCACAGTGGCCTCCACTGGCTGGGTTCCTGCTATCCTCCCACCCCAGCCTCCCAAGGGGCTGGAACGTCAGATATGTGCCACGATGCTTGGCTCATTTTTTTGGCTTCTTGAAGAGGTTATCTCCCCAAGATGACGGGATTGGTCTCAAACCCAGGGGCTCAGGTTATCCTCTCGTCTTGGACTCCCATAGTGCTGGGATGACAGATGTGATCCCATGCGCCCAGCCTCCCCACACCTCTTTGGGTGCCATCATGAGGCCCGCTCCCTTCTGATGACCTG
>NW_006955739.1:0-808 GCF_000164805.1 Carlito syrichta
ACTGCATGTTGGTTACATGGGCATATTGTGCACTGGTCAAGATTGGGCTTTAATGGTACTTATCAGAGGTACTAGACAATGAAGATTGACTAAAGTATAATTTTATTTTTATCCAACTGGGAAAAAATCGAGACTATTAAGTATAATTGAAAAAAAACATGGTGATTTGAATACTCCCATAACTCTCAAACATCGTTGATTGGATTAAAAATTGGTTATAGTGTTAAAACTTTAGACTTTAGAATTAAAACACGTAGAGTCTCTCTCTTTCTCTCTCTCTCTCTCTCTCTCTCTCTCTCTCTCTCTCTCTCTCACACACACACACACACACACACACACACACGTATACAACCCACTTCTAAAAATCTACCATTAAAAATACGTTTACATATGCATTCTGTTCATCATCACAGTATTGTGGTGGTGATAACACAAAGCTGGATAAAAAAGTCCACCAAAAAACAAAAGTTGAAAATATGATACAGCTACTGAGTTGACTGATATGTGGGGGAAAAGGGGGAAAGGACAGGGTAATCTTTATGGTCAGCTCCAATTTGTGCAAAAATTAAAAGACCAAAAAAGATAAAAGATCATTTATATGTTTATACAAAATTTAAATATTATGTAAATATATAGAAGGATACTAGATGGCTGGCCGTGAAACTCTGAGAAAAGAATGTGGCAGAGGGAAACCCCATATTTCACTTGATAATATCATTATGTACATTTATTACTTGTGCTCACTAAAAAATAACACATGTGAGTCTATGAACCCTGTTCGTGCTCACTAAAAAATAACACATGTGAG
>NW_006955740.1:0-747 GCF_000164805.1 Carlito syrichta
AATTCCCTTTTCCCCTTGGAGTTCCAGATGAAGTCTCAAATTGTTCCCACTGTGATAGTGTAAAAATTCTATGATAAGCTATAATAGCTTGCTTAATATAAGTAACTCCATTTTATAATAGATTCTGCATTTTAGCTCTTCATACCCAGAGATGAGCCCTTGCAAAACCGTCCCATCATCACAAGTGGCAACTTTCCCATAATCTCAACCCCACATTCTTGTTTCCCGAGGTGTTTGGAAACTTGCTATTTGCAAATTCTGTAACTATCTGTACCCTTTTGCAACCAAATGTTCTGTCAAATATGTAATTATAGCTGTGCCATATTTTTAGTTTTTGCCTTTATGTACTCCCTGATCACTCTGTTCTGGGTTGAAAGTTCTTTATGGCACTAGTCTGCTCTCGACCACCAGCTAGTAAAGGACTCAAATTCGACTTTCTGCATGTTGGCAGCTTCTTTCTCGCACTTCAGCTATAATATTTGGAGACCCCAGAGAGATTCGCCAACCTTGGAAGGCGAATTCGCTCTGGTTTCCCCAGCTTGGTGGATAAGATAGAGTGGAGTCATGCCCTGAGAAGTTCCAGGGCCCCATAACCTCTTACCCGACCCAGAGGGAGTTGGAACGACTACTGGCTTCCCATCGCCTCAAAAATACCTGAGTTCATCTGCATTCTTCTAGGAGGTAAGAATCTTTTCTGTTTGTAACCATAATTCTGTTTAAAGGGAGTCAAAGCCTGAAGATGTTTTC
>NW_006955741.1:0-780 GCF_000164805.1 Carlito syrichta
AAAACTCATTGTTCCCATTTCCCTTTGACTGCGGTTTTGGCTTCCATACAGGTTCTGGTTCAAACCAGGACCATATCAAAGAGCCCTAGTGCTGAGAGTTCAGCATGACCTTTGGACTGGGCCACATTATGCAAGAACTGACTTTAGTCATTTTGTTTAAGTTCCATTGTATGTGCTAGGATTAAGTTTAGGAATAGATTGTTTATCATTAGGAAACTTAGTCATAGGTAAAGTGTATGGAATAAAATAAAATATAGATTACTATTGATAGAATGGTAAAATATTTTTAGAAGTTGTACTAGTACTTCTGAGGGACATTAGCCAAGCATTTGGATTTGTTCTTCCTCATGCTTGAAGAAACATCTGGTGGGCGGGGGATATCCCCATGCACCTGGCTTTGTGTTCACATAGAAGATTTGCTCCTGCTTATGCATCCAAAGGTTTTTATTCGTTTTGTACACAGTTTGGCATCTCTCATTCTACAGGAATTTCGTATAATCCTTATGGTCAAGCTGCAGTCGGGAGAGCCCTTCAAATGTTAAAAAATCAAATAATTAAATTGCAGGAAGGGAAATTCGAAGATAGTTCTCCCCATCATATCGTAGATCATGCCATGTTTGTAGCTAATTATCTCAGTTTGGACGCTCAAGTAATTCAGCTATGATAAGACATTGGAGTCCTGAGAATACTGTGAACCAATAGTAAAAATGGAAAGATCTACCTATTGGTCTATGGTAGGATATGCTTGTATTTTTCCCCAGATTTGCCATCAACTTTTTG
>NW_006955742.1:0-784 GCF_000164805.1 Carlito syrichta
ATAGTACTCTTCATATTTGTCATGATTTTAGTATTAGTGGATGCTAAGTTATTAGGAACCTTTTTATTGTTTTAGTGTATTCATTATTCTATATCCAATATTTACTTGGCTTGGTGTCTCTAACTCTGATTTTGCCAAATATATATATTAGTATGCTTACATGGTTTAGGGTCTTTTTTTTTTTTGAGTTGGAGTCTCACTCTGTCATCCAGATTGAAGTGTAGTGGCCGCTCCCAGCCACCGCAGCCTCGACCTGCCAGACTCCGGCAATCCTTCTGCCTCAGCCTTCCAAGTAGCCGGAATTACAGGCGTGCGCTACCACGCCCAGCTGATTTTTTGATTCATTGTAGAGATGAGGTCTTGCTGCCCAGGCAGGTCTCGAACCCACGGGCTCAGGCAATTCACTCACCTCAGCCTCCCAAAAGCGCAGAATTACATGATGAACCACCGAGCACGGCAGGGGGGTCATTTTTATGAAGTTTTTAAATTCAGATTTTTTTTCCTGTGCAGCTGGGTATACACAATAAAATATATAGTATTCTGCAGTTATTTTCAATGACAGTGGAGGTGACCTTCACAAATACAATTTTTTTTCCAAAAGTGATTTCATATTTCCCTCAAAAATGCACATTGCCCTTACCTCAACTCTTCTGTATGTTTGGAAAAGCTGAGAGGGAAAAGCAATCCACAATTCTTGAGAATATTAGGCAATTCTGAGGCATAGACCTTTGGCTAATGCACAAAGAGGAGATACGTAACCTCTCATGTGACTTTGACAGTGGGA
>NW_006955743.1:0-1125 GCF_000164805.1 Carlito syrichta
CCCTTCACAGATACAAGAGGTCAGAAATGATTTCTATTACAGAACAAAAAGCACTAAGATATGGATCCTCAGTAATGATGTATCAATGGCATGATACCACATTGTTTCTTTTATTCCCAAGGTGGCACAGCTTCATTATTTTTATTGTTATTGTTATTAACGTAACAAAAACAAGGGCAATGATTTAAATAATGCAAGTGGAAATATTCCCCCAAGGAATATTGCAATAGAAAAATTGCATGCTTATTTGTTGTTGTTGTTCTTTTAGTTAACTTTTAGGCACACCAGATCATGACCTTCCACACATTAGCTCGATTTTGTCATTTTCACTCTTCACAATCTATTCCTCTCAAGGTTCTTCATGGACAAATCCTAGGAACATTACAGAAGCTAGGTAAGGCTATAAAATACACAGAATATTTTTGAGGCAGGCATCCTTCACAACACTGTGGGGAACCAGGCAAATGGCAAGAGTGTTCAAAATGCAATACTTAAAATTCCAGTTCTCTGTTCTGTCTTTTTTTTACTGGGCTACAGAGTGAGACCTCGACTCAAAACAAACAAACAAAAGAAACCTCATTTAATCCCCAGAACAACTTGATGCAGTATGTATATGATCCGCGGACAGCCTCCTCCAGGCAGGCCACTGGCAGAGCCCCCAACCCTCATGTTTGAGTCCCCAGCCTCTCACCTGCTCAGTGTGAGCTCAGTGATTGTGGGTTGGGAGGCAGGTAGGGCTCACACCAGCTCTTGCATTCTGGCCCAAGGCAGGGTAGGAGAAATGATTCCATCTGCAGGGAAGGAGACCAGGGGAGTGAGTTCTTAGTACCCAAACCACAGTCACAGATGCAGGGGTGCAGGGGGCCACCACAGACGGAATCAACAGTCAGAAGGTGAATCCAGAAAGACTTCCTAGTGGAAGGGCGCTTGTGATTGTACCAGGAGGGGTGGAGTCAAAGTAAAGAGGAGGCCTTTTGAGTCAGTAGGGGACGCACCAAGCACCTCAGCTCAGTCGAAACAACAAGAACGAGAATTCAGAGTCGGAGAGAGTTTGGAGGACCAAGCATAGGAAGTGGGGAGGGTGCGGTCTCCGCCTTCCTCCGACACGACCGTCTTCCAGGCAGG
>NW_006955744.1:0-830 GCF_000164805.1 Carlito syrichta
TTCATCCAGAATGTAGTTACACTATATTCATAAATAAATATGGTAGTATTTACAAAGTATTAGCTTTGGGGTATATTTTATAAAAAACACCGCTCACTGTTCTTATCTCAGATTTATCCATTATATAAGTTCTTCTATGAGTTTTATTTATTTCAAGAGTCATCCTACTTTACTGTTTAAAATCAGCTTTCAGAGAACAAATATTTTCACAATTGATAAAACAATTCTACTTCACGTTTAAAACGTCAAGGTCTACATAAAAGATAAGGCACTTTACATTCTACATAAACAAATAGTAGTTTAATAATAAATGGCAAATCCATTTCAAAGGGAAGGTCTCAATAAAGCCCAATATATTCAGATTAGATTATCAGCACAGATATCGAAAGAGTTTACAGTGAGAAGTAGCTTCCCAGGAAATAATTTACCCCCAATCTTAAAGAGAAAACTCAGAACAACAGCAAACTTCCAACCATTCTGTTCCCGAAAGACCCACAGTCAAACACATTCAAAGTACTTCAGGTCGTTAGTCTTCTCTTGCTGACGTTTATTGCATCTTCCTCTACTTTCCCTCACAGGGCTAGAGACAGAAACTTTAAAGATTTTCATTGTTCCCACCAGTTCTCCATTCTTTTGAATACTTTAAAAAAAACACATCAAAGGAGGATTTGACTCTTTGTTCACCACGAAAACACCTTCCCATTCATATAAGAAATGTGCTTGTTTATAAATGATGATACATCATCACCAATTCACTTGGCTTCCCTAACCCCATTTCCTTCCTGTGTCTGTCCAGTTACAAATCCATTGCTACCCTGCTAACCCAAATC
>NW_006955745.1:0-725 GCF_000164805.1 Carlito syrichta
GCCAAGTACTTGACTTGTGACCAGGAGAGCTGCGGCTGGAATCCACCTTGAACACAGGGAGCCTCCATTGTAACATTATCTCCCTATTAGGAGGATTTCATGGCAATAACTGAAATGATCATGTCCAGACCTTGGAGGAACCCAGGACTACTCACTTCTAAAAGGCAAGATGGAAGCAAGAAACAGTCACAGGGTTGCTCTTCAGGCTGCTGGAGTCATGTGTCTGCTAGACGAGTGACCTCCGTTCTGGCTGGCACCTTCTCTCCCCAAAGGCTGGTGCCTACCTCCCACCCCTTATCCAGTGGGGAGGATTACCATTTTCTTTAATTCTCCCAGATTCTCATGAAGCTGGTTCAACTTCTTGGCCAGCTCTTTCTTGACATGTTGCTCTGAGTGCAGTGCACTGGTAATATCCATATTTTCATTTAGTCAGGACAGACATAAGTAATCAGTGTAGTGGTCAGCAACCACACTGGGTGACCACAAAGCCAGGTGTTTACCTTCCATGGCACAGAAAAGGGTGAAGGCAGACTGGAAGGTCATCCCCTCTCCCAAAAGACATCAGAACAGGGCTCTGGCTCATGGGGTGCCTTTGAGGGTACCATTTCATGGGCGGGCTCCCACCCACTTTACAGATGGGGAAACAAAGACCCTGGGGGTAGGGAGGAGAGCAGGCAGCCAGGTGGTGCATTAGTCTTATAAAGCCACTCTGCACTTCGGCCAGT
>NW_006955746.1:0-714 GCF_000164805.1 Carlito syrichta
TTTATATTGTAGATATAAGAATAATAGTTGAGGCCGGGATCTCTGGCTCAGCCTGTAATCCCAGCACTTTGGGAGGCCAAGGCGAAAGGATTGCCTGAGCCCGTGGGTTCGAGACCTGTCTGGGCAACTTGGTGAGACCTCGTCTCTACAATAAATCAAAAATTAGCCAGGCATGGTAGTGCGCGCCTGTGGTTCCAGCTACTCGGAAGGCTGAGGCGGAAGGATCACCTGAGCCCAGCAGGTCGAGGCTGTGGTGGGTGAGAGCATGCCACTGCACTCCCGTCTGAGTGACAAAGTGAGACTCCAACTCAAAAAAAAAAAAAGAATAGTAGTTGAATAAATAAAATAACATGTTATTGGTTCATGAGTGACCCTGAATTGAGGTTTCCTTTAAAGCTGGCTATTGGCATACTTTTTATGTTGTGGTGTTCTCTGCTTGGTTTCTTCCATATCAGAGAAACATACTCTGAAAAACTTTCATCCGGGAGCAATTTTGACCCACAAGATATTTAGCAATGTCTAG
Source organism: Carlito syrichta (assembly GCF_000164805.1). Lineage (NCBI taxonomy): Eukaryota > Metazoa > Chordata > Mammalia > Primates > Tarsiidae > Carlito > Carlito syrichta. The sequence continues at coordinate 524 of NW_006955746.1, forward strand.
TGACATTTTTGGTTGTCAAACATTGTGGCATTGTTACCAGAATGCCACAACTCCCAGAATTCTGGGAGTTGCTACCAGAAACTAATATGTAGAGGCCAGGATGCTGCCAAGCATCTAATGCACAGGGTGGTCCCCACAACAAAGAATTATCTGGTCTCAACATCAGTAATACCAAGGTTGAGAAACCATGG
>NW_006955747.1:0-889 GCF_000164805.1 Carlito syrichta
CCTCAACACTGGGGGAGGCCAAGATGGGAAGATCGCCAGAGCCCGGGAGCTCCGATCCAGGCTGGACACCATAATAAGCCCCCACCTCGACCTTATCATAACCCAGAAAAGCTTTGGTGAGGCTGTGCTTCAGAGGGAGGATTGACTTTGGCAGAGTTCAAAAACAGGCATGAGACTAGGATGTCAATCAAAAGGAAAGCCTGAAACGAAGCAGTTTGGGAGGCCCAGGCCAAGAGGATGGTCCAAGTTAGAGGGTTTGAGCGCAGCCAGGGCAACCTAATGAGGAAATAAAAGAAAGAAAGAAAGAAAGAAAGAAAGAAAGAAAGAAAGAAAGAAAGAAAGAAAGAAATGAAAGAGAGAAAGAAAGAAATCCATACTCCTGCAAAACTTCTTCCCTTCGGTCTTTTCCTCCCACATCCCCCACATATGAGAGACCTCCAAGCTTGACATCCTCCAACCCCAACCCCCCCATGGCAGACCCCGCTTTGGTGTGGGAGTTCACAAGGCTTCCTGGCCGGCTTCCTGACAGTTCTCCTCTAGGTGGGCAGAAATGTTCCCCAGGAAAGTCGACCATCAAACTCGGCAATGAGGACATTCTGCCAAGAAAGGCCAGGGACACATCCCTCACCAGGGACATTTCTTCACTGCCAATCCCATTATTCTTGACTCTGAAGCCAGTCACCCTGTGAACACACCATGTGCAGTTGAGAATCTGTGTGCAATTTTGATGTTTTTGCAGAGATGGTCTGGCTTTGTGGCCCAGGCTGTGGCCGGAGACATGACCATTGTTCACTGCCAGGCTCCAAATTGTGGACTCTGGCCATCATATTGCCTAGGCCTCGGGAGTGGGTTGGGACGACCGGAACCGCAACCCCAGATCTCCTGTTTG
>NW_006955748.1:0-699 GCF_000164805.1 Carlito syrichta
ATAAACACATGGAATGGTATTTTGGTTGCTAGGACTGTGTCCTTTGGGCTACAGCATAACTGGGATCTGACTGTGAGGGTTAATAATTTATGGCAAATGTCTTAATTAATTTTGATTTTAATTGAAAAATAATAATTTTATACATTCATGGGGCACATAGTAATGTTTTGATACATGAAATTATCAGATCAGTGTAATTTGCATATTAATTATCTCAAACACTGATTATTTCTTTGTGCTGGGAACATTCAATATTCTCCTTCTTGCTATTTGAAGCTATTTAATATATTATTTCTTAACTGTAGTCATCTACAGTGGTATAGAATACTATTACTTATTTCTCCTGTCTAGATGTAATTTGGTATCCTTTAACAAACCCTTAAAAAATTTTTTCAAAAAGAAAAATTTTCAAGCCACTATGTTAAAGAAACATCACTTTTTAGTGCCATGTTGTACCATATTGTACATGCCAAGAAAATCAAGAGGTTAACCCTTTGGGCTTGGTGTTCTGCTTGAGTGATATCTATTGGTGAGAGGACAACATCAGCTTCACAGCAAATTTTTCATATCCTGAGTCCCATCTGGACTCAGTTACTTATATTTTTCCCAGTAAACACTATGATTTTGAACTTTACTTATTGACTAAACACTTCTTTGCCCTTATTGCATCATTAGACACCCAAATTAGTGTGGCTTCAT
>NW_006955749.1:0-739 GCF_000164805.1 Carlito syrichta
CTTATTGATAAGAATCGGGACAATTGATATTAAGTTGGTGATATTTATCTTTATTCTTTCCATTTGAATTTTTCCCACCAAAAGCATAGGAATATTGTTCAAAATTTTTAAAAATCTAACATGCTTGAATTTCTAATGCTTGTTATACTTGAGTAACTTTCTACATTTATAGCAACCTTACTATTTTCCTGATTTACCTGTTGACTTTATCACTGTGTTCAGCATATAGGGAAATTAATTCTTTCCATACTTCTATAAATCGTTCATGATAGTACTATTTAGCAGGCTGTTATCATTAAAAACAAAATGTAAAAATGCCTATTTGTCCTTTACACTTGAACATTAAAAGATGAACTAATTGAGTATTTGAAAAGAAGACTGCAGGGGTGTAGTAGAAAGTGTGTTGGCCATATTTACCTTATGTCCTAGAAAGTTATTACCAAATAAGAACTTCCTGAAGATTAAAAAAAATCCTAAGAAATTTAATGAATATTTAGGAAAGCCCTATTTCTTAGCTAGAAAGTCTTTTAAAATAAGTCTTTTAAGAGACTTTTAATTTTCTACTAACTGGGTCAATTCTTGTAGATGATTCTACTTTTTGATTACTTTCTAGAACTTATACTTTGGTGTTTGAGGCAAGGAATTATATTTACTTTTTTTTTTTTAATAGAAACCAAGTTCTCATTGTGTTGCCCAGGCTGATCTTGAACTCCAAAGGCTCAAGTACTACTCCTATTTC
>NW_006955750.1:0-526 GCF_000164805.1 Carlito syrichta
CATGCACGGTCATTTGGGATGAAGGGTAGAGACGAGTCTCGCTGAGGTTCCCAGGCAGGTCTCGGCCCATGGGCTTGACTCAGTCACTGGCCTGCCTCCCAATGCACTGGGATGAGGAGGTTGAGTACCAGAGATTGGGGCTGGGAGGTGCCGACCTTGGGGGATCCTCACATGTGAGGTTCGCTGGGGGAAGAAATGAGGGCAGAAGGTTTGCAGGAGAATGAATTTCTTTCCTTCTTTTTTCTTTCTTTCTTTCTTTCTTTCTTTCTTTCTTTCTTTCTTTCTTTCTTTCTTTCTTTCTTTCTTTCTTTCTTTCTTTTTTCTTTCTTTTCTTTCCTCACTAGGTTGCCCAGGTCACTATCAAACCACCAATTGGGCCATCCTCTCGGCTTGGGCCTCCAAAAACTGCTGTGATCACAGACATTCCATTTGGTCGACATCCTGGACTTCCTGCCTGGTCTTGGACTCTGGGACAGAGGCGATGCTCCTACCAAGGCCTGCCCTCATCTAATGTTTTCTGGGTTTA
>NW_006955751.1:0-594 GCF_000164805.1 Carlito syrichta
ACCTAACTAAATTACATCAAGAAATTCATCACATGGATGTTGCTGAAAAGCAATTCTGGTCTACTGAATTGGCTAGTTCTATATTTAATAATTTTTCATCATTTGTTAACCAAAAATTACTGATATCTATACTCATCAATGTGGGCATTTGCGGAGCAGTGATTCTTTTGTTGCTGTGTTTACTCCCAATCATCTTCAGAGTGTTAAAGAAGAGTATACCTTAGCTCAATAAGGAGTTTCATGGTTTTGTGCTAAAAAATAAAAAAGGGGGATATGTTTCCCTTTGACTGTGGTTTTGGCTTCCATACAGGTACTGGTTCAAACCAGGACCACATCAAAGAACCCTAGTGCTGAGAGTTCAGCATGACCTTTGGACTGGGCCACATTATGCAAGAACTAGCTTTAGTAATTTTGTTTAAGTTCCATTGTATGTGCTAGGATTAAGTTTAGGAATAGATTGTTTATCATTATGAAAGTTAGTCATAAGTAAAAGTGTATGAAATAATATAAAATATAGATTACTATTGATAGAATGGATATAATATTTTTAGAAGTTGTACCATCACTTCTGAGGGACATTAGCCAAGCATTTGG
>NW_006955752.1:0-934 GCF_000164805.1 Carlito syrichta
CTAAACATGGTCAATGGCATGAGGCAGAGATATCTCAAACTCAACAATCTTCAAACTGAATTCACTTTTCCCTTCCTTATCTCTCCCTTCAATCCTCAAGCTTGCTTCTCATCCTATATTCATTTTCTCAAAAAAAAATGTGCAACCATTTATTGGATTTGCAAACCATAAGCCTGATATTATATTTTTAAATTGAAAATCATATAATTTCTATGCCAAAATTCTTTCAAAGCATCTCTACTGCTCTTCTGATAAAGTCCAAACCCCTTAGCATGTCTTGCCTGTTATTTCATGAGCAACCCCTGATGAATTTTCCATCTTGTCAAACTCTAGGCTTCTGCTATGTTGAGCTTTTCTCAGTTATTCAAAAATACCTAGTTTGCTCTCATGTTTGGGTTTTTGCATTTTTCTCTCTTCCTGAAATATCTATTATTTCTTTTCATCTAGTCACCTTGCACTTATTCTTCCAGTCTCAGTCAGAGAACATCACTTATTCAGTCAGTCTTTCCTGAACCCTCAAAACTAAACTTTATGTGACTCTCATAAGTTTTCAGAGCATACGCTGCTTCCACTGTGACCACATTTATCACAACTCTGTTTGCACCATACTGCTCTAGAAAATCTTCTTGAATTCAGTACATTTATCCTAAATCCTCAGTACTGGGCCAGGCCAAAAAAAAGGGTACTAATATGTATTTATTACATGAATAACCACATACACACTAAATATAAGTTTCTAGGAAAATGAGTTGAGTTCAGAATGCTTTATTTACAGACTAAGGTAGACAAACTAAAACTAAGTTACATAAATTTCCTATGAATCATTGAAGAAATTCAAATATGGAAAAATAAAGCTTTAGCATCCTTTACTCCAATAACATAACTCCTTCAGATACTTGATTCGATTGAAATGTTAAGATAAAAAGAATATCAA
>NW_006955753.1:0-815 GCF_000164805.1 Carlito syrichta
GAACCTTTACCAAACCCTGACCTCCACTTAGAATTAAAATCATAGTGATAGAAACATGAACGGGCTGGGCATAGTGACTCAGGCCTGTAATTGCAGCCGTTTGGGAAGTGGAGGTGAGAGGATAACCTGAGCCCATGGGTTTGAGACCAGATTGGGCAACATGGCAAGACCTCGTCTCTACAATAAATCCAAAAACTAGCCAGGCATGGTGGCGCACACCTGTAGGTCCAGCTACTTGGGAGGTTGAAGTGGAAGGATCATGTGAACACAGGAGGTTGAGACCGTGGTAGCTGTGGGCAGGTCGCTGTACTCCAGCCTGGGTGACACAGTGACACTCCAACTCAATAAATAAATAAATAAAAAAGAAACATGAGTGGTTTAACTGGATAACCTGCTGGGTGACTTCTACAGAAATTATCCTATATGGCATTCCAATTCCATGCCCTATTTAAGAATTTCTCCACTACCAATCTAAGCCCATACATGAACTCAAAACATAAAAAAAAAATGCTTAGAAAAAAGGGGGTCTCTGGTTGATAAAAAAGAGCCCACAATTGCAAATACATTTGCTAGTGTTCAGTGACATTTAGTGAAGTTGAATTTCATATCATATTTTACTTCATTTTTATAGAACTTTATCTCACAGAACGTTATTTTTGTTCTATAATCCCATTAGTCAAAAAATAAATTCATTTCATCCAGAATGTAGTTACACTATATTCATAAAGAATATGGTAGTATTTACAAAGTATTAGCTTTGGGGTATATTTTATAAAAACCACCGCTCACTGTTCTTATCTCAGATTTATCCATTA
>NW_006955754.1:0-781 GCF_000164805.1 Carlito syrichta
AATAGTTCTCCATAGGACAGAGTTATTAAGGACAGGGTCATTGACTCCCTGGAGGGTTGCTCCTTCTCTCTAAGGCTGAAGGGTTTATCACCGGCTCAGCCATAGTTTAAATGAGGTTCATTTCACTTTTTTCTCTTTCTTTACTTTTTTTTAATTGGTGAAGGTTAGGGTCTCGTTATGTTGTCCAAGTTGATATTGAATTCCTGTCCTCAAATATTCATTTGATGCCTGCCTTGACCTCCCAAAGTGCTGGGATTAAAGGCATGGTCCACTGCACCCACCCCATTTATTTTCTTTTTTATCAGAGCACTTTCACACACTCTTTCACAGCCAATCCTGATCAAATCCTGGTGAGGAATTCTAACAGCTGTAAAGAGCAGCTCAGAGATATGGTAACCTGCCATGGTTCACAGGGCAGCCTCACCATCCCAGCCCTCTGAATAAATAGATGTTCCAAATCTGAGCATATCAGATGACCTGTTGTACATAAAAACAAAGAAAACTGTTGGGAGTCAGCCTTGGAGGCCCGCCTGATTGACAAAGTCCAGGTGCGCTGAGGACTCCCGGCCGCAAAGCGAGTCTGGGCAGCTGAGGCCCTTCTGTCTTCTGTCTTTGCTGTTGGTATGGCTGAAGAAATTCTGTGCAGTCATGGAAGAAGAAAATGGCATGTTTATGCGATGTATTCACAGCTAACCTGGAAATGTCATGGTTCATTTTTCCATTTCCCACTATGACGCTTGACCTTTTCTAACATATGCAGGGTTAACTCTGAAGCACATCA
>NW_006955755.1:0-688 GCF_000164805.1 Carlito syrichta
GATACTACTTACCTTAATCGCGCCTTATGATACTACGAGCCTTATTAGTGTTGTCTGAATCTACTTGCCTTATTAGTGTCTTAGGATACTACTTGCTTTATTGGTTTCTAATGATACTACTTGCCTTATTAATGTCTTATGATACTACTTCCCTCATTAGTGACTTATGATACTACTTGCCTTATTAGTGTCTTATAATCATACTTGCCTTATTAGTGTCTTATGTTACTTCTTGTCTTATTAGTGTCGTCTGATACTACTTGTCTTATTAGTGTCTTCTGATACTACTTGACTTATTAGTGTCTTATGATACTTCTCGTCTTATTAATGTCTTAGGATACTACTTGCCTTCGTAGAGCCATCTGATACTACTTGCCTTATTTGTGTCTTATGATACCACTTATCTTAATCGTATCTTACGATACTACTTGCCTGATTATTGTCGTCTGATACCACTTGCCTTCTTAGTGTTGCCTGATACTACTTGCCTTCTTAGTGTCACCTGAAACTACTTGCTATATTAGTGTCATCTGATACTACTTGATTCTTAGTGATGTTTGATACTACTTGCCATCTTAGTGTTGCTCTATACTACTTTCCTTCTTAGTGTCGTCTGATACTACTTTCCATCTTAAGTTCGTGTGAATCTAATTTCCTTTTTAGAGTCATCTGATAATACTTGCATTAT
>NW_006955756.1:0-783 GCF_000164805.1 Carlito syrichta
AAGTGCTGGGGTTAGAGGCTTGAGCCACAACATGATTTTTGGCCATGATTTTTGGCCATGATTTTTGCTTTTGATTCTTTTTATGTAGTGGATCACACTTATTGACTTATGTTTTTTGATCCTTGCATTCCTTAGTTGTGGTGGATTTTTTTTATGTGCTGTTTAATTTGGTTTGTTAATATTTTGTTGAGAATTTTTACATCTATGTTCCTGAGGGATATTGGTCTGTATTTCTGTTGTTGTTGCTGTTGTTTCTTTTACTGGCCTTATTATCAGAGTGATGCTGGCCTTCTTTAATGAATTAGGAAGGATTTTTTTCCTCTTCAATGTTTGGAATGGCTTCAGTAAAATTGGTACCAGCTCATCTTTGAAAATCTGGTACAATTCAGTTGTGAGTACATCAGGCCCTGGACTTTTTTTGGGTGGGGGGAGACTTCTAACTACTGTTTGAAACTCACTACTCATTATTGGTCTCTTCAGGGTTTCTATTTCTCCTAGATTCAAGGTTAGGGAGTTGTATGTTTTCAAGAATGTATACATTTCCTCTGGATTGTCTGATTTGCTTGCATAGAATTGTTTAAAATAGTCTCAGATAGTCTCTTGAACTTTCATGCTATCAGTTGTAATGTCTTCATTTTCACTTCTGATTGCACTAATTTGAATCTTCTCTCTTCATTTCTTAATCTAGCTAGAAGTTTATCAATTTTGTTTTATTTTTTCAAATAATTAACTTTTTGTTTCCTGGATACTTTGCATTGTTTTTTTTTTTTAAAAAATTCAATT
>NW_006955757.1:0-676 GCF_000164805.1 Carlito syrichta
CGGCCAAGAACAAACTCCAGCACTCTGGCCTGGGCAACAGAGTGGGACACTAACTCAGAATAATAATGCAAACCTGCACCAACACCACAACCACAGTCCAGGCTCAGGGGCTCAACCTGGCATCTCTGCACTTTGGAGCCCCAGGCGAGTGATGGAGAGAAACTGTGGGTTTGACACCAGCCTGGGACATGAGGCAAGACATCATATATATCATCAAAAATAAATTCAAAGATTATCTGGGCGTGGTGGCACAGGCCTGTGGTTCCAGCCACTCTGGGGAACAAGGTTGGAGGATCACCTGAGCCCAGCAGGTGGAGTTTGCTGTGGCTATGAGAGTACCTCTGCACTCTGGTCTTACAGAGCATGATTCTGACTCCAAATAATAATTACCACAACCACCACCACCACCCCTGCCACCCAACGCAAGAAGGCACCCTCAGGGATGGGAGAGAAAAATGCACTTTCAGCATGTCATCTGCGGGATATTTCAAAGGTGGTCATTGGGCACATTCATCCCGTGCCTTTGGCCATATGCTGCAGAAGAACTGCATCCACCTTCCACATTCATAGCCTATGGAAAAGATGAGTGTGAGCTCACAGAACACACAGCCCCAACCTCGGGTGGCCCATTGCGCACCGAGTGATCAAGGGCAGTCCAGCAACGCCACTGCCAGCC
>NW_006955758.1:0-3007 GCF_000164805.1 Carlito syrichta
TCCTTTTGATGGATTTCCCAGTGACTGACTCTCCTCAGTGATCAGGGACCATGTGCCTGTTTATCCTGTTTTGTTTGTAACATTGACCATCTCTCTCTCTGGGGGATACACCGGGGAGTCACCTTCTGTGGTGGGTGTCCCTGTGTCTAGCTTCATTTGTAATGTATGTCTCAGTGCCTGGCACTCCTCTGTGATGGATGTTCCCATTACTAGTCCTCTCTGTAATGGATGCCCAAGCGACTAGTCTTTCCATGGAATGAATTTCCCAGTGACTGTACCTTCTTTTTGATTTGTGCCTCAGTAACTGACCCTCATCTGTGAGGAGAGACACAGTGACATTTTATCTTTTGTGAAGGATGTCCTAGGGACAAACCATCCTCTGTGTTGCATGCTTTTGTGACTTCACCTCCTCTGTAACGTGTGTCACATTGATTGCTCCTGTTCTTTGATGGGTGCCCTAGTGATTGGTCCTCCTGTGTGGCAGATGTCCGGGTTACTGAACCTCATAAAGAATTGCTGTTCTAGTGAAAATCTCTCCTCTGTAGTTGGTGCCCCAATGACAAGTCCCTGTAACTGGCTGTCATCTCTGATGGGGTCCTCAGTGAGTAGACTTCTGTAAAGGGTGTCCAAGTGACTGGTCTTTCTCTATAATACGTGCCCCAGTGACTGGACCTTCTCTGTGATGGATGCTGCAGTGACTTGCCCTACTCTATGGTGAGGTACTAGTTGATTGGCTCACCTATGTGTCCCTCATCCATAATGAATGCCTTATTTACTAGCACTCCTCTGTTATTGGTGACCCAGTGTCTAGTTCTACTTTATGATGTGTGTTCCAGTGATACTTTCTCCTTTAACAAAGTCTGAAGAAAGAAAAACTGAAAACATTAGAGATATGTAGTTAGGTTGTAGAATGCCATATGAAAGGCCAGCCATATTAGAGAATGGGGAACAAAAATGTATTAGTTTTATAAAACCATCACCTGCTATTTTACTATTCTTTATTGAGCTAACCTGACATTTAAAGTCTACACTGTCAGAATCTGCAGAAAGCTTTTCCCTGTCTTCTAATCTCAGTGATGTTATCTTTGACTAGCAATAAACTTTTTTGAAAGATGAAGGCAGAAAATGTTGAGGTCCACGATCCCTTTAAGCTACAGTGTCCAAGTACAGTTGCTGTGAATGAGCTTTTTTACCACTTGAGCAGGGAGAATGGAAAGATTTAGTCAAGTAAATTTATAAGCTATAATTATCTCCTACATTTAGGAAAACAGGAGTTATATCAGAATGCTTGGCACAATAAAGTTTGAGATGTGTTACCCTTCCTTAGAGAGACTGAGTCAAGGAAAGCAGGGTTATAGTTACTCTGAAAGTTACTTAATTATCCAGAGATTAAAAACCTATTGGGCTACTTCGAGTAGCTGAAACATTTTCATTCCTGCAAAATCCTTAAGCTTTTACAACTTTTTTTTCAGATGTCCAGAACTGCTTGAGCCACAAATGCCAAATTGATATCTCAAGTATTCTCAGGACCTGAGGGATTGAACAGGGCATAGTTACCAAAAGCCTCCTGTACGCTTTCAAGAAATGCTGCTGCAGATTCTTAAGGGCCCTGGAGAATCTTGGTACCTTTAGAAAACTTTATAGGTTTCCAGTCCACTCTCCTCAAACCAGCTAATAGAGTTCTGTGATCAGTATTTAATGCACTGGGCGACAGAAGTGTTAGGATCCCAATCTGGGTGAGAAGAGGGAAAAACCTTATCTATCATTTCCTGAATTTCTTCCTGAATACCCGCAGTTGGGGTTAGAAAAGTTTTGTTAAACGCAGCTCTGATGCATTCTTGCTTCTCAGAGGTAAAAATGATTAAAAGGAGCTGCTGGCAATCATCCCAAGTGGTACAATGAGTGCTCATGACTGATTCCATTAGAGAAACCTTGCTTTTTTGTAACAAAGATAGTGGGGATGGACTAACTGAATTTTGGTTTTTTCTTCCACCCTCCCCCATTGTTTAAAGGAGAAAATTGTTTTGGATAAGGCTTTATGATTTCAACGAGAATGGCCATAACTAAAAGGCTGGCACATATATTAAATGAAGAAATTAATTTGGGTTTCAGTGACCTAATATTTACCTCGGGGGTTGTTAGGGTAATGGTGAGCCAGAGACAGGCAGTTTAGCAGGTTTCCAGGCCTCCATACGTGGCCACCATGTGTGAGCCAAGTGTTCACTCCTCTCCTCAGAAGCAAGTGGCACCTGACTTGCAATGGCTTTCTGGCCTGCACCATGTACAAGGTCCAGGAGGTTAAGGTTTTTGGGGGCAACACAGACCGTACCCATAAGCAATGGACAACATTCCCTTAGCAGGTTTATTTTTACAACACTTTTACAAACACTTGCATGTTTGATTGAAAAAACCAATTACAGCTGAGCTCGGTGGCTCAACCTGTAATCCTGCACCTTTGGGAGGCTGAGGTGAGTGGATTGCCTGAACCTGTGGGTTCGAGACACACCTGGGAAACTTGGCGAGACCTCATCTCTACAAGAAATCAAAAAATTAGCCAGGCGTGGTAGCGCATGCCTGTAGTTCCAGCTACTCGGAAGATTGAGGTGGAAGGATTGCCGCAGCCCAGCAGATCGAGGCTGCAGTGGCTGAGAGCGGCCACTGCATTCCAGTCTGGGTGACAGAGTGAGACTCCAAACTCAAAAAAAAAAGGAAGAAAAGAAAAGAAAAAACAAATTACAATTGACCTTTTTTGTAGTTAGTTAACAGGATTAATTTACATGATCCCTTCACTTTTGTTTGGAAAAAAGGATGGTATAATCCTAGTTTAGATATAACTTGAGAGAGATTTATTATATTAAAGAAAACAAGCAAGAACCCCAATATTTTATTTTTTGGAAGAGTCACAACTCCTGAGAAGAGACCTGTTAAGTTATGTGGAAACATTAATGGGTTTCCCAAGTACACATAGGGGTCGTGACTTGCTGCAGCAAGTAGTGTTGCTGCCAGG
>NW_006955759.1:0-737 GCF_000164805.1 Carlito syrichta
TTGACAGGCTCCAGACAGGTATTCGAAGTACCTTTGGGAAGCCCCAAGGCACTATGAACTGGTTGCACATTGGTTGAGTCATCATATCAATTTGAACAAGCTGCAGTACAAGGAGCATGTGATTGAGGCCCTATGCAGGGCCAAGTTCGTTTCCTGACCACCAGAAGATCTGTATCTGAAAGAAGTGAGACTTTACCAAGTTTAAGGCAGATGAATTTGAAGACATGATGGCTGAGAAGTGGCTCATCCCAGATGACTGGGGGGTCAAGTACATTCCCAATCATGGTGCCCAACAACTGGTGGGCCCTGTGCTCACAAGACTTTTCATTCTGCTGGCTCTTCATCCACACTGACAAATCTTGCTTTATGGCACAAAAAAATATATCAGATTACCTTCCTGTTCTCATCATTTTATGGTTTCTCATACCTAGAATAAAATCCAAAGACCACATCACATTTATCCCAAACCCTTTTTACTTTTCTGCCTTGTTTATTCTGTTCCTCACACTTGCTAGGGTAGTTCTCACCTTAGGAATTCATTCTTCTTTATTTCTTCAGACTGATGTTTCACTTCTTCATTTCAACCAAGCTATTACTCAAATGTTATCTCTTCAGAACAAGCTTCCTTGACCCCCTTGTGTAAAGTGACATCTGACCTTGAGCCTATAATACCTTACTTATTTTTCATAGCATTTATTATTTCTTGACATTATTTTGCTTACTTATTTAGTGGTTTG
>NW_006955760.1:0-739 GCF_000164805.1 Carlito syrichta
ACTCGCTTGGCTGCAAATTGGTCAGCAAACTAGTCGGCTTGCTTGCCAGCCAACAGGTCAACTAAATAGCTCACTCACAGGCCAACAGGTCACCTAACTAGTTGGCTTTCTCTCCAGCTGACTAGTTAAGTCAGCTCACCAGTTGGTTTCAAGCCGATCGAGTAGTTAAGGCAGCTCACATGTCGGGTCACTCGATGGCAGACTAGTTAAGTCAGCTCACCAGTAGGCTCATTCGATGGCTGAAAAGTTAACTCTTCTGACCATTGGCTCACACACTAACTGACTAAAGTCAGCTGACCAGTCAGCTCACTCACCAGCTGACTAGTTAAATCAACTGACCAGTCGGCTCACTCGCCGGCTGAATAGTTAAGTCTGCTGACCAGTCGGGTCACTGGCCAGCCAACGAGTTAAGTCAGCTAACCTGTGGGCTAACTCACTGGACTACTAGTTAAGGAAGCTAACCAGTCAGCTGACTAGCTGGTCAACTATTTAAGTCTGCTAACCAATCGGCCGACTCTTCGGCCAACTTGTCAGCTGAGAAGTTAGGTCAGCTAACTTGTGGGCCAACCAGTTAGGTCAGTTAACTAGTTGACCAACTAGTCGGCCATCTAGTTAGGCCAGAACACTACCCAGACAAAGAGTTAACCGAGGAAACTTGTGGGCCACCTCGTCAGTCAACTAATTGAGCCAGCTAACTAATCAGACAACTAGTGGGCCACTTGTTATGCCAGCGAACAAG
>NW_006955761.1:0-7300 GCF_000164805.1 Carlito syrichta
TAGTGATGAGTGTCCTAGTGAATTGGTCTCCTCCATAATGGGTGTCTCATTGACTGGACCTCCCCTGTTATTTGTAACTTAGTGAATGTCCTTCATATATGATGGGTGATCCAGTTACTAACTCTCCTCTCTGATGAATGACACAATGACTGGCTCCTTCATAATGCGTCCCCAGTGTCTGGCCCTTTTCAGTGATTGCCGATCCAGTGACTGGTCAATCATTAAATTGTGTACCCCAGTGACTAGCCCTCCCCTCTGATGGGTGTTCCATTTACTGAACTTCCTGCAAAATTGGTGTCCCAGTAACTAGTCTTTCTCTGTGATGAGTACTCTAGTGACTGAATATCCTCTGTTTTGAGTTCCCGGTTTATTGCTTTCTTAGTGATAAATGCCCCATTGACAGGTTCTCCTCTGTATTGGGTGCTTCAGTGATTGACTCCTTCCTTGGATCGCTGCCATAGTGACAAGCCTTCATCATTGATGACTACCACACGAACTTTGTCTTCTCTGTCATGGCTGCCTCACCTAGGGACTTCCTCTGTGATTGGAGTTATTGTGACCAAGCCCTTCTTATTGGGTGTCCCAGTGACTGATTCTCCTCTGTGATGGGTGCTTCAGTGACTGGCATTCGTATGTAATATGTGCTTCAATAACTGACTCTCCTTTGTGGTAGTCTTCTGTGTTGGGTGCTACAGTGCCTCAACTTCCTCTGTAAGGTCTGCCTTGTGAATGTTTTCCCTGTGATTGGTGCCTCAGTGACTGGCCTTCCTCCTTATCAGTGTCCCAGTTATTGTTACTCCTCTCTGATTGGTGCACTGTGTCAGGCTCTTCTTCATAATTGTTGCCCCAGTGACAATACATCTTCTGTGAAAAATGTCTCACTTACTGGACCTTCTTTACAATGGGTGTGTCAATGACAGTTTCTTACTTTTGATGGGCTTCCCACTGACTGAACCTCTTCCATATTGTGTGCCACAGTGAGTAGGCCCCTTTTGTGATTGCTGTCCCATGGACTAGTCCAACATTTATGACAGGTATCACAGTGACTGAGCCTCCTCCATAATGGATGTTCCAGTGACTTGTCATCCTCTGTAATTGGTGCACTAGTGACAATAACTCCTCTGTGATGACTGCTCCAGCGATGGGCTCTCCTCTGTGATAGATGCTCCAGTGACTGACTCTCTTCCCTAATGCATACCCCAGTGACTGGTCCTCCTATGTGATTTGTGGCTCAGTGACTGGACCGCCTCTTTGAAAAAGCCCTGGTAACTGATCTTCCTCTCTGATGGGTACGAGATTGACTTTGTATCTCCTGTGGTGTCTACCCCAGACTGGCATTATTCTGTGTCCCTGTGACTGAGGCCCTCCTAATAAGTGACCCAGTGACCAGCCCTCCACTGTGATGACTGACTCAGTGATTGGCCTTTGTCTGTGATGTGTGCTTAGAAACTGGCTCAGCTTAGTGATGGATGCACCAGTGACTGATCCTCCTCTATTATGGTTGCCCCAGTGACTGGGCCTCCTCCAAAAGGTGTGTCTTAGTGACTGGCCTTATTCCATTATGGGATCTTCAATAAATGGACCTGCATTTTAATTGGTGCCACAGTGACTGGTGCTCCATCATAGTGGTTTCCCTAGTAACTAGTTCAACATTTTTTATGGGTTTTACCCTTGCTGTGTCTCCTCTATAACGCATGGTTCCCCTTTGACTAGCCCTCCTTTGTGATGGTTGTCCCTGTGAGTGGCCTACATGTGTGATGGGTGTCCTAGTTGCTGTAACTTCTCTGTATTGGTATTCTCAATGACTGGCCCTTCTGCGTGATTGGTGACCCAGTGGCTGGCCCTCCTCTGTGATGTGTGCTTTTGTAACTGACCTTTCTCTGTGATGGGTGTCACAATGATTTGACCTGCTTTGTGAAGGGTGTTCAAGTGACTGCCTGTCCTCTGTGAGGGTTTCCCTAGTGACTGACCCTCCTGTGTGATTGGTGCCACAGAGAATGTCCCTTATCTGTGTTGGTTGTCTAATGACTAGCTGTTCTCAAGTGGTGCCCCAGTGACTAGCTCATCTCTGTGATGGGTGTCCAGTGACTAGCCTTCCTCTAAAATTGGTGCCCGAGTGACTCGCCTTCCTCCATGTGGGGGACTCCAGTCACTGGCTTTTCTCTGTTACCACTGCCTCAGTGAATGGGCCGTCTCCATATTTGACATCAGTGAATGATCCTCCTGCATGTGACTGTCTCAGTTAGTGTTGGGAGTCGGCCACGGAGGCCCACTGAGCATTAGGGATCAGGGAGGGCCGTGGATCCTGAGACCACTAGGATATGTTTGGAAGCCATTGATCCCATTTCCTCCTCCTTTTACCATGTAGCACAAATAACCTAAAGGAACTCTGCTGACCTAAGCTGAAGGCTCTGTGACTGTGACAGGCATGGCTCACTCTAGAAACTCATTGTTCCTGTTTCCCATGAACTGCGATTTTGGCTTAGGTATTAGATATAATTTAAACTCAGGTCATATTTGGGAGTCTTTTATACGGTACAAGTCTCTTTATAAGATTTAAAAGTATATTTATAGAATCGTATATACTTATGGAGAGCGGTTTTTAGCTTTAGACGGTATAGATGATTGTCTAGAGTTACCATAAATGGCCCATCACAAATATTGGGCTGGGCCACATTCCTGTGGGCCCAGCACAATACTTTGGACTGGGCTGTATTCTTTTAGACAGGTTTTAGCTACAGTTAGTGTAGGGTTTTTCTACTTATTATAAAAATTGAATTTATTTTATTCATAGAAAGTATTGTAGAATAAGTCATGTTACGTTAGGGAATCATGTGAGTTCAAGCATGATCAATCATGATATTTTGAGGTTTAATAAGAATACAGTTAACTTTAAACATTTCATTGTCTCTATTTTCTACTATTGTGGTTTTGGCCTTAGTATATTTACAGATATATTGGGTTTATTTTTAAAAGCTTTAAGTGAGGACAGCTTTATATATTAGGATTAGGAAATTAAAACTTTCATAGAAATTAGGATAGATATATAAGACTTTAGAATAGTCATTTTGTTAAGAGATTGTAATAGATTGTTCCAAGAAGAGGCCCACCATATACCTTAGACTGGGCCACATCCTATAGAGCCCAACGTGATCTTTGGACTGGGCCATATTTAAAAATTGGCTTAAGCTATAATTTAGAGCTTCCGTAGCATTGTGTAAGTAGTATTAGCATAGATTAAAAAGGTAATAAGATTTAAGTTAGTCATCATGAGTGTTGTGTGCACATGAGCTTTAAAAGTTATTGATTATTAAAGCATCATGATGTTAATAGAGATTGTTGCATTGCTTTTGAGAAACATTAACTAACAAAGAAAACAATAAGACAATTTTGGGGTTTGTCCTTCCTCATACCTGAGAAAACATCTGGTGGGTGGGGGACACCCCTCTTGCACCTGGCTTTGTGTTCACGTGAAAGACTTATGAGACTGTCTGTGTAAAATTTGGGGATAAATACCTGCTGTAACTTTCAATAAACGGCTCCTTTGCTAGACAGAGTCCAGTCTCTTTCTTTCTTTTAATATCTATCCCTACAGATTTGCCGACTCCACCACACCTTCCAAGGGTCTCCCCAAAACCTGCAGGAGCTGGACCCCCGCAAGTTAGTGTTTGTTTTCTTTGATTTGTGGCCAGGGACAGACCCTCCTTTATAATGGTTGCCCCAGCAACTACCTGTTCTTTGTGATTGGTATTCCACTTACTAGGCCGCCTCAAAAGTAGGTACCCTACTGTCTGGCACATATTTTGATGGGTGTACCAGTGACTGTGCCTCATCCATAACGTGTGCCCCAATAACTGTACATTTTCTGTATTGTTGCCCCAGTGACTGACCCTCATCTAAGATTGCTGCCCTAGTGACTACCTTTCCTCTGTGATAGGTGTCACATTGATGGACCTGCTCCATAATGGGTGCACTATTGACTTGGTTTCTTCTGTGACAGCTACCCCAGTGGCAGGCCCTTCGCCAAATAGGGTGCCCCATTGACTAGTCCTTGTCTGTCATGAGAGTTCCAGTACATAGGCATTCATTATAATTGGTGACTAGCCATCCTTTATTATGGGTGTCCCAGTGACTGTGCCACCTCAGTAATGCATTTTTCCCCATAATGGGTGCCCTAGTAACATATCCTTCTCTGTAATGGGTATATCATTAACTGGACCTCTTTCGTATTGGATGACTCAGTGACAAATCATCCTTTGTGTGGGATGTACCAGTGACTGTCCTTCCTCTGTGATGATTGTCCCAGTGACTGGCTCTTCTCCATATGGATGCCCCAGTGACTGTTCCTCCTCTGTTATTGGTGCCAGTGACTAAGCCTCTACTGTGCAGTTGTTGCAATGAAATACCCTTCTATGAAGAGTTCCCCCCATGATTGGCCTGTCTCTGTGACGTGTGTTCCAGTTACAGGCACCCCTCAGTTATGGGAGTCCAAATAACTGCCCCTCCTTTGTGATGGTTGCCCCATGACTGGCCCTACTCTATGATGGGTGCCCTAGGGACTCAACTTCTTTTGTGACAGCTCTTCCAGTGACTGATCCTTCTTTCTGAGGGGTGTCTCAGTGACTGATTCTTCTGTGTTATGGGTTGCTTAGTGACTATCCATTCTTTGTGCTTGGTGTTGGATTGGCTGACCCTCCTCTGTGATTGGTGCCCCACTGACTGACTCGACTTTGCTAACCATGCCACAATGACTGACCCTCATTTGTGATGGGTAACTCAGCACTGAACTCCTCTGTGTTGGTTTCTTCAATCACTAGCCCTCCTCTGTGATTTGTTCTTTAGTGTCAGGCTCTTCTCTGTGAAGTATTTCCAAGTTTTGGGGTCTCCTATTTGATGGTTGTCCCAGTGACTAGGCCTCCTCTATAAAGTGTTTCCTAGTGACTTTCCCGTCTCAATTTTTGAAGCCCCAGTGACTGAGTCTTCTGTGTGAATGTTGCATCAATGACTGGTGATCATTCATAGTGGTTGGTTCAGTGACTAGCACTACTCTTTTATGGATGTCCCTGATACTGGACACCTTTCATAATGAGTATTACATTGTTTAACTTTTTGTGGTGGGTGTCCCAGTAACTCAGCCTCCTCCATCATAAGTGACCCAGTGATTGGTCTTCCCTGCTATTTTTGCCCCAGTGACTGTCTTCACTCATGATGGATGCCCGCGTGAATATCACTCCTCTGTGATAAATTTTACAGCGACTGGATCGTCTCAAAAATGAATTCCCCGGTTATTAGCACTTCTCAGTTATGGGCTTCCAAATGACTACCCTTCTTTGTGATGGGCGACCCATGACTGGCCTTCCTTTATAACGGATGCCCCAGTTCCGTGACTCTACATCTTCTGTGATAGCTGTGCCAAGGACTGGCACTTCTATGCGATGGGTAACTCAGTGACTGGCTCTTCTCTGTATTGAGTTCCCTTCTGTGACTGGTGAACAAATGATTGTCCATTTTCTCTGATGGGTGACACAGTGACCAACTGTTTTTTGTGACGGGTGTTCTACTAACTGGGCCTCCTCTAAAATGGGTTCCCCAATGACTGGACCTCTTCAAAAATGTGTGCCTCCTCTGGGTTGGGTGTCCCTCCACCTTAATTTTTGACACAGTGATTGGTCCTCCTCTGTGATGAGTGTTTAAGTGACAGGGTCCCCTTGGTTCTGCTGTGATAAATAACACAGTGACTAGGCCTTCTTTATAATAAGTGTCCTAGTGACAGGCCCTGCGTTGTGATAGGTACCACAATAATGTTGCCTCCTCTGTGATCGCTGCCTGAGTTACTGACTCTGCTGTGTGATCAGAGCTGCAATAACTGAGTCCCTCCCAATGGATGAACTGACTATCTCCTCTCTTTGATGAGTGATTCTGTAACTGTCTCTCATTTATGATATGTGTTTCTGTGACTTATTCTTCTATGTAATGTGTGGCCCAATGACTGGCTCTTCTCTGTTATGGTGGACATGTGAATTGTTCCCCTCTGTGATAATTGTCCCAGTGATAAACTCTCGTCTCTGATGGGTTCTACAGTGAGTTACCTTCTACTGTGATTGGTGTCAACGTGACTGAACTTCCTCTATATGTACACCATTGACTGGAAAGTCTTTTTAATGGGACCCCCAGTAACTGGCCGTCCTTTGTTTTCAGTGCCTCGTTGACTGAACTTCATCCACAATGAAGGCCCTAGTGACTAGCTCTTCTCTGTGATGCATCCCTAGTGCCCGACTCTCCTCTGTATTGAGCATTTCAGTGACTGGCTCTCCTCTTTAATGGTTGCCCCATTGACTGGGTCTCTTTCATCTAGGTGCTCATTTACTATGTTCCTCTGTGATTGGATTAGCCATTCTCTGTGATTGGTGTTCTGCATGCTGTGTGTCCTCCATAATGCATGCCCCAGTGACTGGCCCTACTCTGTGATGGGTGAAGCAGTGACTGGGCCTCTTTTATAATGTGAGTCCCAGTGAATGGTTGACTCAAATGACTGGTCTTCATATATGTTGGTTGTCCCAGTGGCTAGCTTTCCTCTATGATAAGCTTCCTCCATAATGGATGCTCTATGATTGGTCATCTTCTGTGATTCGTACTCCAGTGACTACCCTCCTACTAATAGGGTGACCCATTGACTTGTCTTTCTCTGTCATGGATGTTCCAATAACTGGGCCTCCTCCATAGGAGGAGTTGGTTGTCCCAGTGACTTTCACTCCTCTAAAATATGTGCCTTGAGTAATGGCATCCCTCCATGATCTGTGACCCAGTATCTGGCTCTGCTCTGTTGTAGGTTACTCAGTGTCCTGCTTTCCTCCGTGCTGGTTGTCCCAGTGACAGGGTTCCACAGTTATTGGTGCCACAGTGACTGGTTCCCCTCCATAATGATTACTCCAGTGACTAGCCCTACTCTGTGAGGAGAGTCCCACTTACTAGTCCTTCTCAATAATGGGTGCCCCCATGGCTAGCCCTCTTTTGTGTTGGATGTACCCATGATTGACCCTCCTATATAATGGATGCCCTAGTGAGCAGCCCCTGTCTATAAAGTGTTTCTCAGTGACTGGCCCTTCTTTATGGTTGGTTTCTGTCCGACTGTATATCCTAGGTGTTGTGTGCCTTTATAACTGTCTCTTCTTTGTGAAGGATGCCGCCCTGACTTCTGCTCTGTGATTGTGACCCCAATGACTGGCCATTATCTTTGATGATTGTTCCAGTGACTAGTGCTCCTCCTTAAATATTGCCTCCTTGACAAACTTGCCTTTGT
>NW_006955762.1:0-728 GCF_000164805.1 Carlito syrichta
ATGGAGGCTCCCTGTGTTCAAGGTGGATTCCAGTCTCAGCTCTACTGGTTACAAGTCAAGTACTTGGTATTTCTAAGCCTTGGTTTCCTTAACAGAAAAATGAAGTTTTCCCAGACATGGTGGCTTACACCTTAACCCCAGAACTTTATGAGGCCAAGGCAGGAAGACCTGTTGAGCCCAGGAGGGTTGCTTGAGCCTAAGAGTTTGAGATCAACCTGTGCAGCATGGTAAGACTTTGTTTTTACAAAAAAAAAAAAAATTGCTAGATGTGGTGGCACAGTCATGTAGTCCCAGCTCAGGAGGATTGCTTGAGGCCTCAAAGTCAAGTTTGCAGTGAGTCCTGATTGTGCCACTGCAGTCCAAAGTGGACCACAAAATGAAACCCTGACACACACACACACACACACACACACACACACACACACACACACACACACACACACACACACACATACACAAAGGCAGTGAGGCATTTTCCTCATACAGGTGTTGAACTTAAATAAAATAGTTCATGTAAAATAGTGGACATTTTGTGTGTAGCTAACAGTAGATGTTGGTTGGCTCTCTCTGCTGTTACACCCATCTGTTGCCTAAAGTTAAAGTGGTGGGAAAGAAGGTGATGGGGTGTGAGTTTGGGTGAAAGGGTGCCCTCTGGTCAAGGGGGGCTGTCACTTAGCCAGGAGTGAGGCAGCAGGCCCCATGGTGTCTCTGTCTCCCTATTTATGGGC
>NW_006955763.1:0-782 GCF_000164805.1 Carlito syrichta
AATCAGATTGCTTTGAAATTTGTGGTTTTTTATCTTTGTTTTGTTTTTTTTTGAGTTGGAGTTTCATTCTGTCGCCCAGGCTGGAGTATAGTCGCATGCTGATGGCCACCACAACCTCGGCCTACTAGGCTCAGGCCATCCTTCTGCCTCAGCCTTCCAAGTAGCTAGGACTACAGGCACGCACCACCATGCCTGGCTAATTTTTTGACTTTTTGTAGAGATGAAGTCTCACCAAGTTGCCCAGGCTAGTTACGAACCCGTGGACTCAGACAATCCTCTCACCTCAGCCTCCCAAAGTGCTGGGGTTATAGGCATGAACCACTGCACCCAGCTGGGTTTGTGTTTTAAAAAAAAATTCTTAAGACTGTTGCTAGAGATATGAAACGCATTTTTTTAGAGAAAAAATGGTTACATTTTTATGAAAGAGGGACACCTCTTTCATAAAATTTTTTGTTTGCTTTTGTTTTTTTGTTTTTCCCTCTGCAAGCCTTTTTTTTATCTTAAAGATGTGGGGTACAATTCAGGGTTAGGTATACAAGTGTTCATTATTCATGTACCCTTGTTGATGAGGTGTCCCCCTCCCAGCAGATTCCCACTAGTTGCCAATCCCACCCCCGCCCTCCCCTGGGAGGTTCCCACTACAACCAATCCTTTTCTTATAGTATTATGATAATTGTTCAAGGTCTGCTTATAAGTGAGAACATGTGATATTTACTTCTTTGTTTCTGTGATAGTTCACTCAGTATATAGATCTAAGTCCATCCAGGATGCTATGAAGTTCA
>NW_006955764.1:0-723 GCF_000164805.1 Carlito syrichta
CTTGGTTTGCAGATGGCCACTTTCTCACTGGTGACCTTAGAAGATCACTCCTTGGTCTAGATACTAGATACTGTTTGCACCCTGATCTCTTTTTCTAAAGATACCAGCATATTGGATTAGGACCCATCCAGGGGACCTTTTTTTTTTAACCTAATAGTCTCTCTAAAGGGCCTATCTACGAATATGGCAACATTCTGAGACACTGAGGGTTAGGAATTCAGTGTAAGAAATTTGGGGGGAACACAACTCAGCCCATAACATCTTTCAATCATCAAAATGTTTTTGAGATGTATCTATGTTGTTTTCATGAGTAGTTTGCTCTTTTCATTTCTGGGTAGTATTTTGTTATATGAAGACATCAGTTTGTTCCATTAACAGACAATTGGGCTATTTCCAATTTGGGGTTATTATGAATGAAGTGACTTAAACCTTATTGCATAAATATTTTTTACCATTGCATGCTTTCATTTATTTTTGCTAAATACTGAGATGTGGAATCGCCGGTCATAAGAATAAATGCTCATTTAACTTCCTTAGAAACTTCTCCCCAGTTTTTCAGCATGGTTGTACTATTTTCTATTCTTACACGGTAAGAATGTGTGTATGTGAAAATTGCAGTTGCTCCAAACCCTTGCCAACTTTTAGTGCTATAGGTTTTTAAATTTTATTCATTCTGGTTTGTGTCTCTCATTGTAGTTTTAATTTGCATTTCCCCCCAATGAC
>NW_006955765.1:0-458 GCF_000164805.1 Carlito syrichta
ATACACAGATGCTCTTCTTTCCTTTTTTCATTTTTTCTTTGATTTAGAGTTTTACTCCATCGCCCAGTTGGAGGGTGCTGGCTCACTCCCAGCCATCACAGCCTCACCCCACAGGATTCCAGTGAGCCATTCCCCAGGATTCCGAAGAGACAGAATGACAGGTGCACGTCACCATGCACGGTCATTTGGAATGAAGGGTAGAGACGAGTCTCGCTGAGGTTCCCAGGCAGGTCTTGGCCCATGGGCTTGACTCAGTCGCTGGCCTCTGCCTCCCAATGCACTGGGATGAGGAGGTTGAGTACCAGAGATTAGGGCTGGGAAGTGCCTAGCTTGGGGGATCCTCACATGTGAGGTTCGCTGGGGGAAGAAATGAGGGCAGGCGGTTTGCAGGAGAATGTATTTCTTTCCTTCTTTTTTCTTTCTTTCTTTCTTTTTTCTTTCTTTTCTTTCCTCACTAG
>NW_006955766.1:0-2283 GCF_000164805.1 Carlito syrichta
AAATGAGGTCTCACCAAGTTGCCAGGCTGGTCTTGAACCCATGGGCTTAGCCAATCCTCTCACTTCTGCCTCCCCAAATGCTAGGATTTTAACTGTGAGCCACTGCACCCAACCAAAGTCTGAACATCTTATTAGCAAATATTTCTGCATTTACCAGTCTGAGTAACTTTTACCAAGTTGATTCATATATGCAAATTTAAGATTTTTAATTTCTGAAAAATTTTCTAAAACTGTAAGTTTAAATAAGATTTCTGTTATTTCAATGCTTTCTTTTTCTTATTCAAGAACTCCAATTGTATGTATGTGAGATCATCTTTGTCCCTCTTCTATAGCTATCCTGTTCTGATAGTTTTATTTCCTCTTTATTTTATTTTCATTTTCTTGGCTATTTTAATGCCTGTCCTCAATATTTCTTGCCATATTTTCCATTGATTCTGCTTTCTTTTGTTTGCCCTATAGATTAGTTTTCATTTCAAAGATGATTTTGACTTTTTTTTTCCTGGAGAATGCTTAATTCTCATATTCTTTTTTGTCTTTCTTCTGAATGTCTATTGGGGTGTGTTTTTTAATATATAAAAATGTTTATTTAATAATATTCAAATCCATCTTATTACTCTTCATAGATTTTTTTTAGAAGAGTTTTCATAAACAGAAATGCTGTGATTCTTATTTTCCATCTTTTTATAGAGTGATTGATGGTTGTCAGTATTTTTTTACTTATTTTAAATATGTTGTAGTTTTCTGGATTAGCAATCTGTGTTGACAAATATAAGATATTTAGTGGTTTACTAGTTTTCCAAGTTCAAGAGCACCCTCTTCTGTTGATACAACGAAATGTAATTTCTTTAATAAGTGGCACCATTTGCGAAGAGGATTGATTCATATTTTTGCTTGGTGATATTTTTGTGTATTTGGATCCTTGTTTTCTATTGTTTCCCCTTATTTTCTTAACCATCAATTATCTTCAATTCCCCAAAAATAAGACCCTACCAAGATTTCCACCCTAGGTCTTCAGCATTTCCAAAGCATTTTCTTCTGACTCTCAGAAGCCAGGATTGTGACACACAGAGTGGTTTTTTTAAAGAATCTGTTATCCCATCACCAACAGGTACCACTGCCTTCGTTTTTCATGAAGTCTCCACTGCACTTTCTATTTTGGTATGTGCTCTAGACTTGTCTTTGCTGGTTTAAATAATTTTATATGTAAATACAATTTATTGTATTCTTTATCTCCTAGTTACGTTGTGGACATGGATCTGTGTGGTTCTACTTGCTATCCTTAGCTGTATAGTTTTTGGAAGACATATGTAGAGCTTTGGATTCAGGTGGCTGCCATTTTCCTTAAATTGCAATGTTTCATAAGGTTCTGTTCTAGAGCTCTTCATTTTTATTTTTTGCAAACTCTCTCAGGGTAACCTCAGCTACTTATATTCTTTAACTAAAACTATAGACTTATGACTATGAAATTTTTTTGGTCATTCATCTTGTATGAATGACCAACAGGATACCACAATAGGGCAGACCACAGTTATCCTCCACCTAACACCTACAAAACTAAATCATTTTTTTCTCTCCTCCCCTTCTCTTCAAACCTGCTCCTCCTCCCATGTTCATCATCTTAGTAAATCAAGTCACATGACACTCGTCAACATGTCTTGTCATGTTGACAAGAAAGCAGAAAGCTTTCTATCACGCTGCCCAGTCAGTCTCCAAGTACTAGCGGTGCTACCTCCAAAATATCTCAGAACGGTCTTCCACCCCTCTCCAAATTCAAGAGTGTATGACAGCATCCCAACCTGACTGGATTACTAAAACAAACTTCTAGCTGGAGTTTCAGTTTCCACTTTTGCCTCTTCCATACACCACAGAATTTTAATAAATCTTTAATTATGTTGCTGCACTACAAAATGCTACATTAACCTTCGTGATGAAGTCTCTGTTAGAATAATATGGTTGACCATACATGAGCTGATGACTGTTGACCTCTCGAGACCTCTCTTACCAACCTCAGCCCTTCCCCTATGAAACACACAGAAACAGAAACACAATAGTCTCCAAAAATAGCCACAGCGATATTTTTAGGCCCACATGCCATTCCAGAACCATGTCATTCCCCTAAGAGGCGAAGTCTAATTATCCTCCCTTAACTGATCCAGTCTTCATGACTCACTTCTCATGAATTGATGTGGAAGTGATGCTGTATAGCTCTCAGTACTAGGTTATAAGTCAGTACACCTTTGGCCTAGTTGTTTGTTCTCTCTCTCTCTCTCTCTCTCTCTCTCT
>NW_006955767.1:0-2814 GCF_000164805.1 Carlito syrichta
AACAGGCCAATGTGTGGGTGCTTTCTTGTATCAATATACAGCTCACTGCGAAACCACAGATATCCCTTTGGACCTTAAACATCAGCTCTCCCAATGAGGCAGTTTAGGATGCAGGTAAGTGAAGTGAAGCTCAGAGACTAGAGAGGCCCCCAGTCAAAGTCAAACACCTGGTGAGGGACAGAAATAGTCAGTTCCCCAGGTCTTCTAACTCCCCCAGTCCCAGTTGTCCTTCCACCAGGTTGCAAGCTTTGTGTAAATTAATCATCCAGATGTATTTCTACCCTCTGAATGGGGGCAGGGCACCAAGCAGTTAGGCACTTCCCTGGTGGGGAAGAGGACAGGATAATTTGAGGGAGATGGACGTTGACTATGTGAGTAAGATGGGATGCAGCAATAGCTGGAAGGGGTAGCTAGCTAATTGCTGGGATTTGCAAGAACTCTGTTTTTTTGCTCCAAAAGCTTATCTAAAATTCTACTAGAAAGTCATTTCTTTGAATTAAACATTTATATTGGTCTACGATCCTTTAAAAACTATAAATGTCCCTGAAAGAGATAGTATGGAAGTAATTCATTCACATCTCAGTATAAATCGACATAGCCCACCTACTCCTTTGACAGGTATTGAACACCTCCTTTGCTCCAGACCCTGAGACCCCAAAGTGGAGTTTGTGCCTAGAGAAGCCCACCATCTTTTAGGGGAGACAGACATATGATGGCATTAGAGGAACTGCCCCTTGTTGAACATCTGCTCTGTTCCAGGCACTAAATAAGGAAATCCAGTTTTAACAAACCCTCCCTTTTCATGATACTATCTCCAGGTAGATAAATTTAGTAATGCAATACACTGAATGTTTGTGTCCTTTCAAAATTCACACATTTAAATCAAATCCCCACATCCATGTAATGGTATTAAAAGGTAGAACCTTTAAAAGCAATTAGATCATGAAGACAGAGTCCTCATGAATAGGATTCATGCCCTTTTAAGAGGCCCTAGAAAGCTCCATCTATGAGCTCAGAGGCAGGCCCTTACCAGAAACCAAATCTTCCAGAGCCTTGATCTGGGACTTCTCAGCCTCCAAAACTGTGAGAAATCAATTGTTGTTTATAAATTACTAAGTCTATGACACCGTATTAGAGCAGCCCAGACAGGCTAAGGCAAACACCTTCCCAAGGTCACATAGCTAGTGAATGGCAAAGTTAAAATTTGGAGCCAGATCTGTCTGATTCCCAAGCTCAAGTGTTTTCCATCACTTCACACAATGGCTCAAGGCCTTACTAAGATATGCTTCAGTTGTGATGGGAAGAGAACAGAAGGAGCCGATCCAACTGCTTGAACTTCAAGGTAACTGAGTAGGTAAGGGTGAGGGGGTGGAGAGAGGGCATTAGGCATTTGGGGGAAGAGGGCATTATAAATAGAGAGAAGAGCTTGGATGAAGGCATAGAGGGATGAAAGGATGGTCATGACTGAAGCTAAGGGCGTGAAGGAAATCTGCCCAAGAAAACTAAGTGGGACAGACAGGCAGGGACCAGCTCTCCCAGGGTAGTGCTAACAAAATCTGGTTGTTATTCTAATCTTAGGAAACATCTCTGGCAAATGTTAAGCAGAAGAGTGTTTGAAAAGACATAGCTTTGAAGTCCTGGACTCTTAGAACACAATGCTTAAAAATGTAGGTCCTAGTATCAGATCTGGGTTCTATCCTGTTTCACAACTACAGAAGTAGCTGTTTAATTGTTCTTATTCTCACTGGAATCTAAGCCTTCTGAGGTGAGCCACCATGTCTTATTGATCACTGCTGAAATCATGTGCTCTGGAAGTTTCTGGTATATACTGAATACTTGTGGAAGGTTTCTGGTTCCTCCTTCAAATACATTCCTCTCTTCCTTCTGGATACATGGTCACCCAGGTAGAGATGACACTTTCAACCTCTTCTGCAGCTAGATGTGGCCATGCAATTAAGTTTGTCCTGGTGGAACTAAAATGGAAGATGTGTGTGCAACTTTGCCTCACTTGCTTTAAAAATTGCTGGCCCTAAAATTCCTGTGTCACCTTCTCACAAGCTAGAACACAAATGTGCCCCTGGCCTGGCTTTCACCTTACAGATGGGACCAACACCCTAACAGATGGCAGAGCACAAAATTGAATGATCCCAGATCCCCAAAGAACCACAAGGAGCAGAGCTGCCCTGCAAACCTGGATCAATAGCCTTAGGACCAATGAATTCCTTTGCTTTGTAAGCCTCTGCACTAGAGGGCCTTTTTGTTACAGCAGCTCCGACTTCACCCTAGTACAATACTCAATACATATTTGTTGAATGAATGAAGTATGTGTTTCTTCAAATGCTATCAGAACCTTGTTTTATTTCTCCAACAAGACTGTACCTTCAGTGAAGGGATCCTATCTGTTTACTGTCTCCAAAGCAACTAGATAATAACTCAATTCTGACTAGATGAATCTCCCTAAACCAGTCATTTTAGTAGTCAGCTTTGCCAGAAGAAGAAAAGGATTATCTCCCTAGACTGGCAGTAGTTAAAGGGTTTAGGAAGTCTGGATGAGAAGGAGTTAGAAAGTGCAAAATAGAGGCAGCAAGACTAAGGTAAAAAACCTCATGGGTGACTGGAGAAAAGTTATAGAATTACAGCTGGCAGAGCTCAGACTTTTGCACAATGCTGAAAAGTCACGGGGGAGAGTGGGAACCCCACTCTATGGAGAGAAGCATGCTGGCAGTGGAAGTGCATCAGATTTAACAATGTTGCCCCCCCCACAAAACCCTGCAGTGCTGAGAACTCGTTATTTACATTGGATGTGACATGGGG
>NW_006955768.1:0-382 GCF_000164805.1 Carlito syrichta
CAAAAGATAATGAACAAGAAAGTAAAACATATCAATACAGAAACTTAATGAAACACAAGGGAAGAAAGAAGGATAGGAAAAGAAAAATAAAATAGTTACATACAGATAACAATGAACAAAATGACAATAAGTCTATTCCTATCAGTAATTATATTAACTAATGGAATAAACTCCCCAATAAAAATATATAGAATATATGACTTAAATTCTATAGTATATGATTGTAGCAGTAAATAACTACATTAAAAAGTAAGAATGATCACAAATAACGACTTGATTTTATACCTTAAGGAACTAAAAATGATAAAGAACAAACTAAACCTGAAGTAAAGAGAAAGAAGAAAATAATGATTACAGCAAAAACAAATACATTTGAGAATAG
>NW_006955769.1:0-512 GCF_000164805.1 Carlito syrichta
AACATAACACCTTCCCTAAGAAAGGGGACGAAGGCTTTGGCCTCGCTGGGCCATGTGTGGCTGTGAGAGAAGCTTGGCTAAAACAAAGAAACCAGATCCAAAGGTTGACCTCCGTGGAACGCACAATCCAGGTCCATTCTACTCAGGGCCAACCCATAGGGACTGACAACGATTCTCGACTGCCAGGGCTCATGGAGAGGGAGAGGGTGGCTACAAAGGGGAAACCCTGGAGAATGAGGTCGGGAAGAAGTCATCTCTTGAGGTGATAGTGTGTGGACAGAGGACTTGAAACACACAACTTCCCGCACAAAGGCTGGACATCGTGAGTACAAATTCAAGTATTCAAAAAGGACCTGACTGAAGAA
This sequence comes from Carlito syrichta, assembly GCF_000164805.1. NCBI lineage: Eukaryota > Metazoa > Chordata > Mammalia > Primates > Tarsiidae > Carlito > Carlito syrichta. The sequence continues at coordinate 366 of NW_006955769.1, forward strand.
TAGGTCAACATGACACCAGAGATATTTCTGTTTCTCTGCCGGAAGATTTTACCACCACATATTCTAACGTGCAGATGTCCCGAAAGGTCACTGCTTATGGGGAGGATCCTCTTCACCTAATTTTCGATTCCTTGCCAGGGTTTATGA
>NW_006955770.1:0-456 GCF_000164805.1 Carlito syrichta
GATCACCTGAGCCCGGTAGGTGGAGTCGGTGGTGGCTCTAAGCATTTCACTGCACTCTGGACCAGAGGACAATGTGTGATTCTGACTCCAAATAATAATAATCACCACCACCTCCACCACCACCACCCCTGCCACCCAGCGCAAGGAGTCACCCTCAGTGATTGGAGAGGAAAAGGCACTTTCTGATCTGTCACTCGTGGGAGGTTTGAAAGGTAGCCACCGGGTACGTCCCTTTCACACTTTCGGTCAGGCATCCCACATGGCCTGCGTCCACCCTCCACACTCTTGCCCCATGACAAAGTCCTGTGTGACATCACAGAACAGATGGACCGAAGCTAGGACAGCCATTGGGCACAGAGCAAATAAGGAATTCTGGCAACACCACAGCCAGACCAGGTTCCGGTTGCTCTGTCTGCAAACCTCAGGCTGGCAGAAAGCCCCTTCCTCTCCAGATGA
>NW_006955771.1:0-326 GCF_000164805.1 Carlito syrichta
GAGTCCCAGGTCATCAGAATGGAATGGACCTCATGGTGGGGTCCTGAGAGGGGTATGAAGTCTCAGCACGGGTGCTCACGCCTGTCCTCTCAGCGTTCTGGGAAGTCGAGTTAAGAGGATGTCCTGAGTCGCCTTGTTGGAGACCAGCCCAGGCACCTTGTGCAGACCTCAACTCTAAAAGTAGCCAAAAAAAATGAGCCGAGCTTGGTGGCACATATTTTTCGTTATGGTCATTCAGGAGGTTGTGGCACGAGGATCACCAGAGCGCAGTTGGTGGAGGCTGCAGTGGCTGAGAGTGTTCCCCTGTTCTCTAGGCTGTGCAACAG
>NW_006955772.1:0-770 GCF_000164805.1 Carlito syrichta
CTTCCATACACTTGTTCAAGCTGTTTCCTCCTGTTCTCTTCCACCTCTTCCGCCACCAGGTTCTCTGGGAAGCCTGTCAAACAGAGGCTTCACTTCCTGTTTGCTGACAGCCCACAGTGTATCTTTTAAAATAATAATTACCTAAGCTGCTATCCTGAGGGTAATTTTCTTCTCCTCTGCTGGATCACGAGTGCTTTGAAGACAAATGATCCTGTTTTATTCAGCATCTTTGCACCACTTCTTGTCCAGCATGTGTTACATGCTCAATACATGTGTAAAGGAATAAAACATCAAGGAATCCTGAAGGTGGATACAACACAGGCAGGCCGAGAACCACAGGTCCTGCACTGCCCATAGAAAGCAGGTGTGGCTTAGTCTCACTGGCTGCCTTGTGGTGTGTCTGGCAACACATGGAATGGTCCATGCCACGTGGGACACGATTCCATCCAATGATGTCAAGAGACGGTGGTCAATGGGATTTCGGCATCTAACAGTGCAGGTGTGAGATATGCACTTTGTGACATTATTATTATTAAGTTGGAGTCTCACTCTGTTGCCCAGGCTGGAGTGCAGTGGCATACTCACAGCCACCCCAGCATCAGCCTGCTGGGCTCTGACACTCCTTCCACCTCAACCTTCCAAGTAGCCGGAACTATTGGCATGTGCTAACATGCCCGGCTAATTTTTTTTTCTTTTTATTGTAGAGACGTGTTCTCTACAAGTTGCCCTGGCTTGTTTTGAACCCACGGGCTCAGGTAATCCACCGAGCC
>NW_006955773.1:0-821 GCF_000164805.1 Carlito syrichta
CGATGGATTACACGTGTAAACCAGATTCCTTATTCTCCTTTAGCAATAGAAAATGCAGTTTCCTGTATATGAGGACTCCTATAATCCTGATTCTTACCCCCAAAACTTGAATGGTGGTTATCTCTTAGCAAGATGGTCTGTAGGTTTTTTGGATGGAGGCCTCGTGTAACCAAGATTCCTTATTCTTCCGTAGCAACAGGTCGTGTAGTGTTCTGTATATGAGGACTCCCATTACTGAAATTCCTGCTTCATTCTCAGCAAGACGCCATGATATTTCCTGGTGACCTAGAAATCCAGTTGCTTGGATATCAAGAGAAAGACTCCCATAAAGTTCTTGAGGAATCGGAATCCAAGATTCCTGGTTCCTTTTCAAAAGACACACTAAAAATGTGGGGACATAGAAGCCCAGATTGTTGATTGAACCTTATGAAGAGACTTTGTAGTTATAGGTGATAGAGAACTCCAAGAACCGGATTCCCTTTTGTACACAGCAAGATGCCCTGAATTTCCCTGTCAATGTGGATTCCAAACTCAGTGTACAGAAATGCAGATGCCCAGATGTTTCCAAAGGACTTGGAATCCATGGATTCTGGTAACATTTTAATAATTCCTACTAAATATTTGGCAACTGCAAATCACTCGTTCCCTCTACAAATAAAGTACAAACCTTAATTTACGGATTACCAAGATCATCTTAAGACCAAAGTTACATCCAAATACAGCAAAATGATTTTTTTTTCTGGGAATCTGGCCTTAATTGTCCTGAGGAACTGAAGGTATTTGTACTACCACTTACCCGATTACAACTCTCAAGAAGACCA
>NW_006955774.1:0-782 GCF_000164805.1 Carlito syrichta
TCAGCAAACGAATCGGCTCGCTCATCATCCAGCAGGTCAACTAACCGGTTGGCTCACTCACAGGTTAGCTAGCTATTTGGCTTGCTAGCCAGCCAACTAGTTAAGTCAGCTCAACCGTTGGCTCACCCGCCACCTGATGAGTTAAGGCAGCTCACCAGTCACATCACTTGCCAGCCAACTAGTTAAGTTGGATTGCAGGTCGGCTCACGTGCCAGCCTATAAGTTAAATCCTCTGACCAGTCGGCTCACTCACCAGCCAACTAAAGTCAGCTGACCAGTCAGCTCACTCACTGGCTGAACAAGTTACTCAGCTAGATAAGTTGTTAACTAACTATTTAATTCAGGTAGCTAACTCAACTAGCTAACTAGTTAAGTCAACCAGTTAAGTCAGCTACCTAAGTAGTTAAGTCACTTACCTAATTAAGATAGTTAAGTCAACTTTCTAATTGAGTCAGCTGGTTAAGACTTGTAGCTAGCTAGTTAGCTAACGGGGTAAGTCAGAAAGTTGATTCAGGTAGTTAGGTAGCTAACTAACTGTTTAAGTCAGCTGGTTGAGTCAGCTAGCTAGCTTGTTATCAAACGGTTTGAGTCAGCTGGTTGAGTAGACTAGCTATCTAGTTAGCTAACAAGTCAAGTCAGTTGCTTGAGTCACCTACGAAGCTTGTTAGCTAACATGTTAAGCCGGGAAGACTAAGTCAGCAAGATAGCACATTTCATAACGAGTACGCTAACTAGGTAGCTAGCTGGATTAAGTCAGCTAGCTAGCTAGGCTGCTAACTATT
>NW_006955775.1:0-751 GCF_000164805.1 Carlito syrichta
AGGATCGCCTGAGCCTGGCAGGTGGAGTATGAAGTGACCATGAGTGTGCTCCTGTTCTCTGGACTGGGTGACAGAGAGGGTTTCTGACCCCAAATAATAAAAATAATCACCACCACCACCAACACCAACCCTTCCATCCAGTGGGAGGAGGCACCCATAGGGATGTGAAAGGAAAAGGCACTTTCCGGCCTGTTGTTCATGGGAACTTTCAAAAGTGGTCACCGAGAACATACATCCAGTGCCTTCAGTCACATGTCCCAGAAATTCTGCCTCCACCCTCCACTCTTGTGCTCCATGACAAAGATGTGCATGAGCTCATGGAACAGACAGCCCAGAGTTAGGGTGACTGTCAGACACCGAGCGTTTAAAGCGGTCCAGCAATGCAGCGATCAGTCCAGGATCTGATTGCTAGGTTTGCTACCTTTGGGCGGGGGGTCATCCCCTTCCTCTTCTGATCACTCCTTTGTCCTCCACCAATGCAGACCTTTCTGTAGTAAGCCACAGACACTCACTGTGATACACATGGGAGGGGTCTTTTTTTTCACCAGATTATCTCTTGGCCTAACTGGGGCATAGTGGCATGAACATGGCTCCTGGGTTCGTGACCTGCAGGGCCTAGGCACTCCTCCAACCTTGGTCCCCGAGCAGCTGAGAGTCTGGAGGCCAACACGCCTGGGTAGATTTTGGAGACCTCTCACCAAGATGAGGTCTTCCCACATCACCCGGGGTGGTCTCCGTTTCCTGGGCTCAG
>NW_006955776.1:0-4911 GCF_000164805.1 Carlito syrichta
CCTGGGCAGTCCATGGCTCCAGATTCATCTCCAACCCCTGAGTCTGTCTAAATCCAGCTTATCCCGGTTGCAGAGAACAACCAAACTTTCTCCTTTGCTTCCTAGGGGCAGCAGGCATTCCTCCAGAATGTCACCAGCATGTTGCGATGCATTTACAGGTAATGCTCTCTCACATCTGAGGTTCCTGCCTCCCTCCCTCCCTACCTGAAAGTCTCTTCTTTGGCCTCTTCTGGCTTCTTGGCATCTCTCCCACCTGTTCTTGTTGGGTGTCAGTCTGCTGATGTTCTTCTTCCACCTCTTTTCCTTTCTCTGTTCCCATTAGCTCCTCCAAATCATTTGCTGGAACAGGAGTCCCCTTTCACGATCAGGGATTGCTAGGAAGGATCCCCATGTCAGCTCTGTCCTTGCCTCTGTCCGGCCTGCCCGAGGCCTTGGCCCTCGCTGACTTTGAGACTCTGCAGCTCAGTCAACTTTGTGTGAGTGGTTTCCATGTACAGGTAAGCAGCTGGGAAGGCCTGGGGCTGGAGGGGCGGGACCAGGGGAGGCCATGCATGGCAGGGGGCCTCTGGGAAGGATGCTAGTTCTGCTCCCTGTGGCAAGTTCAGTGGAACTGTTTTCCAATGAGATTCAGCCATGGTGTCCTCCCTCATCCACCAAAGTTTTCCCTCTCTCTGTCCTGGGAACCTGGGTGATAGTCAGTTTCCACACTTCCCATCTGCAGTAAGTTACTACCGTCTGGGTCCTGATGGTAAAGAAACAGGATATTTCCTAAAGAACTTTTTGGCCTGGGTTCGGCAGCTCAGTCTGTAATCCCAGCACTTTGGGAGGCCGAAGTGAATGGATTGCCTGAGCCCACAGGTTTGAGACCAGCCCAAGCAACTTGGCGAGACCTCATCTCTACAGTAATTTTTTTTAAAATTAGCCAGGCATGATAGTGCATGTCTATAGTTCTGACCACTTGGAAGGCTGAGGTGGAAGGATTGCTGGAGCCCAGCAGATTGACCCTGGGGTGGCCATGAGTGTGCCACTATGCTCCAGCCTGGGTGACAGAGTGAGACTCCAGCTGGAAAAAAGAGAACTGTTTGGTTTGAACAAGGAGTCCTGAAGGAATCTCATAGCTTCTTTACTATCATCAAGTTTCTTTTAGTGTCTGGACTCCCAAGCTCGGTCTTAGTCAATCTCACCCTCTCTTTCTGTCTCTGCCTCCCTCTACGAGTCTCCCTGTCTCCCTCTCTGTTCTCTGTCTGTCTGTCTTTGCCCACTCTGTTTTTTCTATTCTTTCTGTATCTCGCTCCATCTTCCTTTGTCTTTGTCATGTCTGTCTCAGCCTGTTCTTTCGTCTCTTTCTCTTTCTGCCTCTGTCTCTCTTTGTGTCTTAATGTTTGTTCTGTGGTGTGTGTGTGTGTGTGTGTGTGTGTGTGTGTGTGTGTGTCTGTTTGTCTGTCTTTTCTCTGTGTCTCTTTGATCCTGTTTGACTCGGGTTGTGTTTCCTCTTTCTTTGTGAATCTGTCTCTCTCCACATCTCCTCTCTCTCCCTGCCTCTGTGTGTGTGTGTGTGTGTGTGTTTGTGTGTGTGTTTGTGTGTGTGTTCATCTCTCTTGCTCACTTCTCTCTGTCCTCACAGAGTTTCATGGTTCCTGAGCCACCCCCTGGCAGTGTGTCATCTCCTCACTCTGTGTCTACACTTGGCCTCCCTCCACAGTTTGCTCTTGGATTCTGACAGATTACCCACTCCTGCCAGCTGCCAGTATGTGGCTCTAGGTCTGTTTCTAGCGGTCCCTCTGAGAACTGCCTTGGTGCTTGTAGCTACTTTGCCACCCAGGCCTTTCCCACACTGGCAAAGGCAGTGACACTCCACGGAGAGACAAGGGATCACATGGAAACTCACTGTAGGAGCTCAGTTTCAGTTGAGAGGGCCGAGCTCACACACATACACACCATACACTCTCACTCACACACAGGCACTCACATAGATGCATTTGGTAGACATACTGACAACACACTCAGATGTGCTATCAAGGGAGGACTTGCTGCTTGGCTACCTGGAGTGCTGTCATTCCTTTCTCAGCTGGTCTTAGTGGCATCTTCCTGGACAGCTCATATTCAGTGGGCAAATTCTACAGGATTATAAAGGCTTGGCTGTCTTGACCCATCTCTGAAACCATTCTACTGTCATCCTCTCTTGGGGTTGGCCAAGGCCATTGGGCCTACTTCCCAGCAGCTGGTGCACTCTTCTGTTCACTTTTTCTCCCTTCCCAGATGTTGATCCTGAGATCTCTCCTTAGTCAACATCTTGCATACTAAACTCAGTCTCAAAGTTTGCTTTCTGGGCAACCCAGCTGGTGACCCACATGTTTATATACCCTCTCTCTGTCTCTGTCTCTGTCTTCCCTGTCCTCTTCCTCTTTCTCTCTCCACATACACTCTTTACCTAATTTTTTTCTCTCTCTGATGCTTAAAAATTATCCTTTACTTTGGTTCTCTCCTTTGTAGGGTACTGAAGTCTTTTTCCCAGGCAACTCAGTACACTCATGTTTCTTGCCTCCACAGATCCCAGCAGCCTGTTTTAGACCGTGCAGCTGTCTTTCAGATTGTGCTAGATTCTTTGGCAGTTCCTTACTCAGCACTTTCTTCTTCAGCACATTGGAGAGGACTTGAGTTTGGGAGGGAGGAGACCCAGTCTGGGGTCCTAACTTTATCACTAACCAGCTGTGGGACATTGTGAAAACCATTCTTATGCCCCATGCCTCAGTTTTATTGTCTGTGAAAGGAGTTCCCATAAAGTCTACCTCACAGGGTGACAGAAGGCACCTGTGCTTCTGCTGCAATGTGCCACATAATTCAACATGGCAGTTTTATTAAACATGGCAACTGGATTATTTATGTCATGTGACAATTTTCCCTTCATTCTCTTTCTTAGTCATGTGTTTTAGGTTCTCTGATTGTTCAAGGCAATGGAACCCTACCCACCACAAATATTCCAAAACAAAACAGCAACTCTATGGTTTACTGAGACCCTACTCTGACTTTTCTTTTTAATATCTCATTCCCACACCTGTCCTATGAAGATGACTCTTTTAACTACTCCTATAAACAGGAGCAGAGATATTCAGGAGGTTGAGAATTGGAGAATGTATTCAAGGTCACATGGCAAGTGAATGCTGGTGCAAGATCCAAACCTAGGCTTGATCATGTCCAAAGCCCATCCTGCACAAGGAGAGAGAGATAAGTCCCCCAGATGTCATGACCAGCACCATAGGATGAGATGGGATCAATCTGTAGATGTAAATACCAGAACTCCTAGGGAAGGGATAATGACCTTGATACTTTCTTGGGAATTTGGCTCTAGTCTATTTACCACAAGAGTCAGGGGCAAGCAAAAAGTTTCTGGAGTCAGAAACCTTGAGATCTAATCCAAGTTCTGCCTTAATCAGTTGGAGGAACTTTAACAAATCTCTTAAATGTGGTGGGTTTTGTCGCGGGGTAAATAGTTGCATGATCACTGAAGTCCCTTCTGTCTCTCAGTGCCTGCTTTCTACTCTGGCTTTCTAATTCTCATACATCTTTCAGAGTGCAGTCCAAATCTTATCTTTCCACAGTTGTACCCATGAACTTCAGCCTGCACTGACCTCCCTATAAATGGCTGCCTAAGTTTTTCCATTTTCATTTAGATGCTTATTCATGTGTCACGGGGTGGAGGGCAAAGAGCTCGTCTTTGGATTCAAATCTACATTCAAATCTAGACTCTGATATTTATCTTCTGTGTGCCTTTGGGCAAGTCACCAAACTGCTCTGAGCTTCAGTTCCCCTTTGTAAAGTGGTGATACTGCCTTTGGGTTAATTTACTTCTTTTGCTTCTTTCAGACTTCCAATGCCTAGAAACCAATACCCCATTTTAAAACTCCTCTGTTTGAAATACCTAGTTGAGTTCTGTTTTCCTGACTAGATACTCCATTATGTGAAGTAGAGATCAGGGAGCAATAGGTTTTGATTGGAGGCATCTCTGGAGAATTCTCCCTTCCAATAATCTTGGTTGAGACAGAAGGACTAATAGTAACAATAATGATACCTAGCACATAAATAGCACTTATCTCGGGCCAGTCATTGTTCTAGCAGTATGCATATATTAACCATTTAATCTTCATAACATTCCTGTGAGCTAGGTACTATTATTGTTTGCATAAGAAAAGTGAGACACAGGACACAGAGAGGTTAAGTGAAGTTGCCTAGACATAGTCTTACTATGATTACATGTAATTTGCGAGTACATATGTGTATCTAAATTATAAATGTATGTATATCTAATGAGTGAACTCAAAATGTTTTATGGATAAACAGAGTTTGGAAAGAGTACCATTGCTTGCCTCTCTCCAAAATCATAAATACCCCTTGTTGACAGTGGAAGATTCTTATCCATGCTGTCTTATGTCCAGTAGCACTGGTATTCACATTTAGGAAGTCTGGCACCAGGGTCTGTGCTCTTAACCAGGGCCTTATTGTCAGCGACTTGCTCTGACCTTGGAGGGAAGGGTTAGGACCCGCACCAGCGAATCAGGAGACGGCGAGAAGAGACTACTCAGAGGCAGTTCTTCTGGGAACAGTCTGATCAGGACTGAAGCCAATTTTTTTCAAACCTTTTCCAACTTATATACCATTTTCTATACCCTCCAGCAGTGTGATAATTATTTACTGGGGGCGTACAAATTCCATGATGTATATTGAAGTTTACAAATTATGCATCACAGGACCATCACGAGACTTGCAAGTTCCAAGCAGACAATTCGAATTCCATGATGCCTGACGTGCTTCACAAAACTCACATCAAGGTCACAGGTACACAATTTCAATTGTTCAAAATGTCTTCCATAGTATTCAATAAATCATTCATATTATACTCTTTGTTCTAAACCC
>NW_006955776.1:5188-9290 GCF_000164805.1 Carlito syrichta
TAAATCTTTTTCCTAGTACATTAAATACAGGGGTACGTGTAAAATTTCCTATTGTCATATTAGAAGCAAAAAACAGCACCGTTGGGAAAAATTTCGGTATACTACTCAAAAGGATCTTAAAATTGGCCTACAGGAACAAGAACTAAAGTCATAATCTGAGAAAAGGAAACTTAAAAGCTTAAACAAAACTTAAAATTTTCTATGAATGCTTATTACTGTTTAAATCTTTTCAATGGAAATTGTATCGTCTTAAATGTATGTTTTATTCAAACAAGTCTATTCTAAAAATCAAATAGTAACTGTCACACTCTTGGATAATGGGCTGCACGGTTACCATGACAATGACCTTGGGCTGAAGCAAACGGAGTTTCGGCATGTAACGAAACTAGAAAAACGTCCTGCCTGACTAGAGGCAGGGCAATAAAACTATTATGGTAATTTAGTTTCTAATCTTAATCCTAGGAGAAACTGCCTTTGGGAACAAGAGCTAACTAACCAGTCTACCAGGAAATAGAAGTTAAAAAATATCTAGAAAGAAGTACAACTTAGAAGGACAGAGAAAAATAATTCTGCTATGCACTTTTCATCAGGCATATTGATATTTACTTATAAGTTTTACTGCCATGTATGCACACTGGTCACTAATCACACGCCAATATTATAGGTATAAGTGATATCCTATGTCAGAGGCGATCTTCCAGATGGGCCTTTACAGGCCTCAGCCATGTAGCTATAGATGTTGGCTCCCAACACCTTATCTTGGCTTTCTCTAAAAGCAGACCTTGACTCAGGTTCAAGTATTTCCTTCAGGAGATGATTCTGGGAAGCAGTGAGAAATGAGGCAGAGAGAAGAACGCTGATAAAAAGAAAAGGTGCTAATAAGTGGGTTACTGCTGTGGGCAGTTGGGGCTTGATGGTGGTGGGAGTGCTCTGAGAGGTTGGGCACAACCCAGCATTGAAGATCACTCCTAATGTGTGAATTTCCTGACTATTTTTGGTGGTACCCTCCATGCGCTGAGCATGCTCCCTGGCCAGAGAATAAACAGCCTTAACCAGAGAGACACAGTAGACCATCCATAGACACATACTTGAACTTGCAGCAGTGAACTCCTGGGTAGGTAGAGGAGATACAGGCAGGGCATTGACAGTGTCTATGACACCTACTAAATGACACTGCTATTGCTCCCTCACTAGCAAGTCCAATCAGTCAGGTAGATAACAGGTAAGATGTCAAGTTCAGATCATTGTGTGGAGCTCAACAAATGCTCAGAGCTACTCTTCCTACACCCAAGGATATGTTTTCAATGTCAATGACCAAGATAATGTCATCCTCTGCCTCTCTTTATCTGTCACCATGTCACATAGATTTTACCTTCTTCTTGGTCTCCTAGCTGTGTCTTCATTCAAGCCTTTATCATCTCTTATCAGGTCTGACCTCCTAGCCTCTATTCTCTGACCTTTTCTAATCTACATCATTGCTAGGGTCATCTTATTAAAACACAAATCTGATCATGACTGTTTCCTACTGAAATCCCTCAGGACTCTCCATAGTTTTCAAGGGAAAGGCCAAACTCCTTAATATGGCAAATAAGGCTATCATTTGTGGATCCAACATCATCTCTCACACCTCCTAAACTCACTGCTTCATTTCCATGCACAATCTGACACAACTATGCCTTTGTGTCAAAGAGTATTGTGTCCAGATACCCTCTTCTCCTTCATCCAACTCTGTCTTATAAGACTCATTCAAGACATCACTTCTCTAAGAAGCAATGTCTTATTATGCCCACCTTGCATGCCCTCAGAGGATATGCCTCTCTTAGTCACACCCAAAGGACAATGCATTTCTTATATATATATCACAGTGCTTGCTACATGCTGAGGCTGACCAAAGAGTTTGTGGTTGACACTGGGACTTCTGAGAGTGAAAGGGGGTGTTCTTAATCATTACATCAAGACAACCAAGACTGTCCCAGGGTAGTCAGAATGTACTGTCCCCTATACTCATAGTACATGCCCAATTCATATTCAAAACATATATATCAACAAAAATATACAATTCTTACAAATTTGGTGAAGTAGTCTAATAAATAGGGTGCACATATCACAGGAGGTGCATAAGAAGAGCATTGGAAACCAGAAAAGTATCAGAAAAAATATATTTATACACATATATCATTCTTTCTAAATTTCTATTTCCTGTATGTTTCGCTATTGGGTTTGTCAGCTTTTGTTACAATGCTGCTGAGTAACAAATCATCCTCAAACTTTGTGACTTACACAGATATTTATTCCATTTTCATGTTTGTGGGTTGGCTGACTAGACTTAACTTGGCTGCACTTGTTGCCAAGCTGCAGGTTGAGTGTGGTTCTAATCCACGTGTCTTTCATCCTACTTGGACCTGCCAGCTAGCTGGACCATGCTCTCATGGCAATGGCAGACTTGTTAGAGGGTTAGCCCTCTAAATTTGCAGGCATGTTTCAAGCCTTTGATTACATCGCATCTACTAACATCTCATTGGCCAAAGCAAGTTACAGGTCCTAGCCCAAAGACAAGGGGTGAGGAAATATACTCTGGCCACCATGATGCCATGACCTGCATGTACAATACTACTCCAGGGGAGTAAAGGAGTGGGACTAATATTCAACTTACCAAATTATGTATATATTATATTAAGGCAATGGTATACACACACATGTAATTTGCGAGTATGCATGTGTATCTAAATTATAAATGTATGTATATCTAATGAATGAACTCAAAATGTTTTATGGATAAACAGAGTTTGGAAAGAGTACCATTGCTTGCCTCTCTCCAAAATCATAAATACCCCTTGTTGACAGTGGAAGATTCTTATCCATGCTGTCTTATGTCCAGTAGCACATCAGTGTCCCAAGGAACCTTAAAATCTCATGACTTAGGCACCTCAGACTCTGAGATTCAGGAGAACCAGGTTGTCTTTAAGCTCTCCCACTCACAAGCCACATAATCTTAGTCTATTTCTGAATGCTTTGGGGTTTCATCCATGTTAGCAGCAGTACTGTTCACAATACCCAAGACATGAAATCAACCTAAGTGTCCATCAGCAGATAAATGGATTTTTAAAATGTGGTATATGCATACAATGAAATACTATCCAGCTTTAAAAAGAACAAAAATGTGTCACAATATGGATGACATTATGTTAAGTGAAATAAGTCAGCCACAGAAAGATAAAAACCACACGTTCTCTCTCATATATGGAAGCTAAAAAAGTTGATATTATAGAAGTATATTGACTTCTATGAGCAGTTACTGGAGGTGATGAAGGAAACTGGGGGTAGGGAGATGATAACAAGAGGTCTATAATTAATAACAGTTTATTATATATTTTCTAATAGCCAGAAGAGGAGACACGGAATGTTCCTAGCACAAAGAAATGACAAATATTTGAAGTGACGGAGATGCTAATTATCCTGATTTGATCATTATACATTGTATTCATGTATCAAAACCTCACCCTGCACCCCATAAACACATACAATTAGTTTGTGTAAATTAAAAATAACAATAAAGCAAATAATAGACCAGGAATCTGTGGAACTGAGCCAATAATCTCTCCAGAGCTGAGTACCCAATTGACCTCATTTGTAAAGTAGATTTGTATGGAACTTTTGACTATTTCACACACTTGTATTTACACATCACAAAGCAATACAGTGTGACTGTTCTGAGCATTGACCCTAGAGCCAAGCTGCCTGGGTTCAAATTCCATCTCTGCCACTTGTTAGCTGTATGCCCTTGAGCAATTTATTCATTCTCTCTGTGCCTATATTCCTTATTGAAAAATGGGGATAGAATAATGGTACCTATCTGGTAGAATGGCTATGACTATTGCATACATTAATCAAAGTAAAGCTTGTGAAACAGTATCAGATGCTCAGCCAGTAATAGCTTATGATAGCCGAACAAAACATATGCTAGGTGAGTGTTGGGAGCCGGCCACGGAGGCCCACTGAGCATTATGGATCAGGAAGGCCGTTGACCCCAAGACCACTAGATGCGTTCGGGAGCTATTGACCCCATTTCCTCCCCCTTTCTACTCAGCACTAACCAGATTAA
>NW_006955777.1:0-770 GCF_000164805.1 Carlito syrichta
AGTTTCTTTCATTTGCAAAAAATTTTTAAAAACGCACAACTGAATGATGCACTTTCATCTATTCCATAAATATCTGTCTGCCAATGGTGAGCCATGCATAGTACTAGTCACTGGGAATAAAATAATGATAAGAAAAAAGCACAGTCCCTGCCTTCAAAGAAGTTATAGTCTTGTGGGGACTGTTGAGATATTCTCATGAGACTTCTGAGGCAGGTGGAAAAGAAGTTTAGAGACCACGTAGAACTCAATCTCAACTTTTCACAGAGGCACAGAATGTAAAAGTAAGGAGTCTGAGGACTTTCTCATTCTTTAACAAACTTTCTAAACAGTGTCATCACTCCCAATGTTCCAAAGAAAGACAAAGGTGTAGAAATAAAGAATAGACAGGAAAGATTTATTGCAGGCTCCCTGTAGCCAGGAGGGAGCCTGCCCTCTCTCCAGGGTATTTTTAACTTTCTATTCTTAGAGATGATCACTGCATTCTGGTATTCTCAGTACTTCCAGAAGAGGAAAGATTAGAGACTACAGGAAAATACAGAGCCCGGGGCACCAGGAAGAAACTGGCATCCCAAGAAAAATCTCATGACAGCTTCTTCACTGGGTAATCTTTCTAGACAAATTCAAAGAATAACGAACCAGTTAAATGTCTGTTAATAGATACATTACTGCTTGTTATATTGTCTGGAAATTAGCATAAATATAGGTCATACCTCATAGCCGAAATATTATACTTCACCAAATATTCTTTATATGAAACAAATATCAAAGTA
>NW_006955778.1:0-866 GCF_000164805.1 Carlito syrichta
CAGTTGCCAGCCTCCCTGTACTTAGTCTTCACCATGTGATTAAGTTTTCTGCAATAGAATATGAGTGAAAGTGACATTTGCCATTCCCAGGCAGAGCCACACAATCTTTTATACCCTCCATCTTTTCCTCTTCAAGTACTCCAGTGTCTCTCTGAAAACTGCATATTGATGATGACAAAGTTTTCATCAGGCCCAGCCTATGAAATACATCATAGTGGATGCTTGCCTTATTGCAAGGGAGGGTGGGCACATAGCATCAATAAGGGTAGCCAAACTTTGCCTGTAAAATGACCACTTATATACCAAATCCTGAATTGTACCCCACATATTTAAAATAAAAAAATAATTATCTTCCTGGATGTGCTTTATGTGTACACATGTGAACAGGTGTGTTTTTTCATGTCTCACAGTCTATACCAGATAATATCTCAGAATATGCACTAATTTTAGTGAAGGTGAAAGGAAGATAGTTTCACCCTTCAGGCTGACTTCAAGAAGCCACAAATATTGTTGGAAATGTGAAATTCTCCTCAGGAATAAGAGCCACTATTTAAAAAGTTGGAGATGGCTCCAGTGTCCCCTCTTACAACTGAGCAACGGTCCTCCCTCATAAGTTTTACTTGTTTACCGTTAAGCTTCATGACAATGACAACCGTCTGGTTTCCCTCTTTCCAGGTAAAGTCAAACCCCCTTCCTTCATTCAATCATCGTGTCTACATTGTGTGTTATGAGTGTGTGTATTTGTATGTGTGCCCTTTTTAAAAAGTTTCATTTATGATCGAAACCCACATTTACATTTTCAAAGTCTGAACAAACAGTTTTACTCCTGAGTAAATTACTTATTTTTTACTTCATATTTTCATCCC
>NW_006955779.1:0-5072 GCF_000164805.1 Carlito syrichta
TGTTTTGATTTTTTTCTTTATTTTTTGACATTCCAACAAAGTAAACAAACAAAACATTACCCAGTGTATAATAAATGCTCTATAAAATGCAATAAATGTTCCTTTTAGAGTGAGTTTGTATGTAAGAGACAGACATTTTCAGAATAAAGAAACTGCATGTGGATTCCCCGTAAACAGTCCATTAACATATTTTGTATGATATGTGTATTACATAGTGTATTCTTACAATAATGTAAGCAAATTAATCCAAAAAGAGAGAATGGGAATATTGCATGTTCTCACATATAAGTGAGAGCTAAACACTCAGTACACACAGACATAACGATGAGAGTGGTAGACACTAGAAAGTGGGGGGGGAAGGGCTGAAAAACTGCATATTGGGCCCTGTTTTCAGTGTTTTGGTGATAGTTTCAACAGAGGCTTAAACTTCGTCATCACACAGCATCCCCATGTAATAAACCTGCACACGTATCCACTGAATTCCAAAGAAAGAAATAAACAAAATTATCTTTACTATTCATTAAGTGAACGCAAGTTATAATGTTCTTCATTCTGGCAGTCTTCACCATAAGAATTTGAAGATGAGGTGGAAGAAGAGTGTCTGGTCTCGCTGTCTTAGGTGGCAAAGGTGGAAGAGGTAGATGAGGTGGAGAAAAGACTGGAGAGTTTTTTTGTTTTTCTTAAGATTGGAGTTTGACTCTGTTGCCCAGCTGGAATACAGAGGCATTCTCATGGCCACTGCAACCTTGATGTGATGGGATCAGGTCATTTTTTCCCCTTTAGGCTTTTGGAGTCACTAGCATGTGCCACCATGCCCAGCCAATTATTAGATTTATTGTAGAGACAGTCTCACCAAGTTGCCCGGGCTGGCCTCTCTGCTCTGCTTCCCAAAGTGCTGGAATTACAGGCTAATATTTCCCATCATGCCCAGTCCCTTCTGTTAACTGTCCAGTCACCTGGCTCTGAGTTGGAAGCACTTGTCCCATCAAGTCATCTGCTGCGAATTCCTCCGGTGTGACCTATGCACTCTGGAATGTCTTCAAGATTTGTGTCTTGATTCCCTTCCCTTTCCAATGTTTTTCCATACACACAATCATTCTTTATAACTTCCTGGATTGACTCTGGAGAGACCAAGTGCTTGCGTGAAAACAGTATCACGTGGTGTGTGGAACATAATCTCACAACACTTGAGCATTCATCAAGTAGCAATGAGAGTTTGCTACAAAATTATTGATTGATACACTATTGATTAGTGTCATAGTTAATTTCATGCAGTTATGAGTTAATACTACATCTTTACATTTATTTATATATTTCCAAACTGTTAATGGTACCTTGTGTAACCTGTAAGTGCATAAGTTTTACATTTACTTTTGAATGATATATATGAGGTGAGAGGATTGCCTGAGTTCATGGGTTCGAGACCAGCCTGGGCAAAGTGGCGAGAAGTCATCTGTACAATAAATCAAAAAATTAGCTAGGCATGGTGGAGCATGCATGTAGTTCCAGTTACTTGGAAGCCTGAGGCAGAAGGAGCACCTGAACTCAGCAGATCAAGGCTGTGATGGCTGGAGCGTGCCATTGTTCTCCAACCTGGGTGACAGTGAGACTCTGACTCAAAATAAAAGTAAATAAAAAATACAAATTGAAGGTACAAACCAAAACAACAACAAAAACCGCTTACGGATATTTCCAAAATTAGTTTCTCCAGAAAACAGAAAAATGAATATTAATGCTGATATAAAACAGTAAAACTAGAATTGGATATCTTTAAACAATAGGAAAAAAGTGAAATGTTTTCCAGACAAAAGAATACCTGAGAGATTTAGTTGCTAGTAGCAACTTGTAACAAGCATACCTTGGGCAAGACGCAGTGGCTCACTCCTGTATTCCCAGCACTTTGGGAGGCCAAGATGAGAGGATTACCCTAACCAACAGGTTCCAGACCAGCGTGCGCCACTTTTTGAGACCTTATCTCTACAATAAATCAATATATTAGGTTGGAATCATGATGCATGCCTGTAGTTCCAGCTGCTTGAAAGGCTAAGGTGCAAGGATTGCCTAAACCCAGCAGGTTGAGGCTGCGGTGACTGTGTGTGTGCCACTGCCATCCAGCCTGGGTGGCAGAGTGAGACTCCAACTCAAAAATCAAAATAAAGAAGCATATTTTAAGAAGAAAAAGACTTTCTTTCATATGAAGATATAGTGTTAGTGAAAGAGGAAGAGACATGGTAAGGGTGTATCAAATTATGGTGGACACTGAACTACAGAAACCATGTTGATGACAATATGAAATTTAAAAATATTTAGGTATAATAAAAGTGTAGTTTCACCCATTTTATTTAAATATAACAATTCTGTGCTTCCTAAATGACTCATGGCAGAATCTTCTCATTTTTAGGATATTATCCATCACTGACTGGATAATATGGTGGGCCTTCCATTGCATGTAATGTTGGTCACTCATTTTTCATAACTGATTTGTGGTCATGGACTCACAGTGCATAGACGTTGACCCCAAGACTCAACACTTAGATGGGCTCATTCATCTCTCCCTGTCGTGGGTGAGAAGAAAGACCTGCAGAAAGCAAACTCACTGGAAGACACAGTCTCTGCATATAGGTGAGTTTCACTTTCCAGTGAGACACAGCATGGTCACAGCTTCTTTTTCACCACTGTGGCTTTAATTGTATACTGCATCTCTATATATGTCTCATTCTACTCTTAAACTCTGTTTTCCCTTGGTTTCCTAGTCTGGTTGTTGTTTTGTTTTGTTTTTTAAGTTGGAGGCTCACTCTGTCACCCAGGTGACCCTTCCTCCTAAGCATTCCAAATAGCTGAAACTACAGGCACAAGCTATCACACCTTGCTTATTTTTTTTTTTTATTGTGGAGATGAAGTCTCCCAAAGTTCCCAGGCTGGTCTCAAACAACTGAGCTCAGTCTCCCAAAGTATTGGGATTATATACTTCAGCCAACACATTCGGCAATTCAACATTTTTGTTGACAAAGGATTTTTTCTCCTCAGAACACAAACAGCTGGTATCTATCTATATCAGTGTTAATCTCAATTGGAAAATTGATTAGAGGATTATCAACTTACTGATATCATTTAATCTTCTCAAAAGTGTTTTTTCATTATTTTTTATTTCTATTGCTTTTCATGTGTTTCAAAATATTTTACACTACTTCCTGATAATTTGATTTTTAAATGTATGATTTTCTGTGAAATGTCATCATATCCTTCTACTCTATCATATGACTTTCTAATTGATTCTGTTAATATGACTAATTGTATTGGTGGATTCCCAAATGCTGAATCTCCTGTTCATTTCTGACATAAAGGGAGCTTGATCATGATGCAGTGCTGCAACGTGCAGAAACAATGTTTGTAATATTCAAATGTGATTTTCCTACAAAGAAAAGCACGAAATCCTTAGGCTGGAATAGAAATCGTGTGTTGACACTGACTTCATGCAGCAAAACCCAGTTTCTGTAATTTTCTTGTTTTTGAAAATTATTTTCATTTTAAAGATATGGGGTACATTTCAGGGTTAGGTCATAAGTGGTTATCATACATGTAGAATTTGGGTACCGTTATTGTTGTTATATGCCCCCCCACCTATAGCAGTGTCCCACTACTGCCAGTCACTTTCTTATAATATTCTGATAAGTGTTGTGTTTCACTTTATGAGTGAGTACATGTAGTTAGTACTCAGATCATTGTTTATGTGATAAATCACTAAGTTTATTTATTTATTTATTTTTGAGTGGAGTCTTACTCTGTTACCCATACTGGAGTTTAATGGCACTTTCATGGCCACTGCAGCCTCGACTTGCTGGGCTCAGGCTCTCTTTCTACCTTAACCTTCAAGTAGCTAGAATAAAAGCACACAACACCTTGACTGGTTAATTTTTTTTCTTTGATTTATTTGTAGAGACAATGTCTTTCCAAGTTGCCCAGTCTGGTCTCGAACCAATGAGCTCCGACAATCCTCTCACTTCCGCCTCCCAAAGTGCTGGAATTACACACATCAGTCACTGCCTCTGGATCAGTCACTGAGTATTGTAGACTCTAAATTCATCCACGTTATTGCAGAGTCCATAATTTTGTTTTTCTTTATGGTTACATAATAGTTCTTTGTGTATATATAACACATTTTTTTTATCCAGTATACTTCTGATGGGCAGCATGGTTGGTTCCATATTTTTGGTATTGTGAATAGCACTGTAATAAATATATGTGTGCAGTTGTCTGTTTTATAGAGTGAGTTGATTTCCTCTGGGTATATTCCCAGAAAGGGAATTGCTGGTTCATATAGGTCAATTTTTAGGTCTTTTGGAAATCACCACAAACTTGTTTTCCACAGAGGTTATACTAGTTAATGCTCCCACCAACAGTGTAGAAGAGGTTCCTTTTCCCCACAACATCTTCAGCATCTATTTGGTTTTTTTTGGGGGGGGGGGGTTATTGATGATGGCCATCCCGACCGGAGAAAGGTGGTATCTCAATGTGGCTTTTAATTTGCATTTCTTTGATGATTACCGAGGCTGAGCATTTTTTCATGTATCTAGGCTGTTTATATGTCTTCTTCTGAGAAGTGTCTGTTCATAGATTTTGCCACTTTTTTTTGTTTTTGAGTTAGAGTCTCACTCTGTTGCCCAAGCTGGAGTGGTACACTCATGGCCACCCCAGTGTCGACCTGCTGGGCTACAGTGATCCTTCCGCCTCAGCCTTTCAAGTAGCTAGAAATACAGGCATGCAGTGCCACGACCGATTTTTTTTTTCTTTATTGTAGAGACGGGGTCTTGCCAAGTTGCCCAGTTTGTTCTTGAACCCATGGGCTCAGGCAATCCACTCACCTTGGCCTCCCAAAGTGCAGGGATTACAGGCTGAGATACTGAGCCTGGCTTGTTGCCCACTTTTAGTGGGGTTGTTTGTTTTTTTTCCTTTTGGCATGTTTGAGTTCCTTGTTGATTCTAGAGATTAGGCCTTTGTCAGCTTTACAGTTGGCAAATATTTTTTTCAATTCTGTGAACAATTTCCCTGATCTCCTGTTAGTTGCTTTGGTT
>NW_006955780.1:0-795 GCF_000164805.1 Carlito syrichta
CTACACAGGAGTCTGTGATCCAATGGGAGGTTTCCAAATACATCTGCCAACCCAGGTCTCAGCTTTTCCTGCGGCCCAAGAGGCTTTGAAATCCTGCGCACCCTGCAATTGGATAACATCCAGTTAATTCACCTTTGTTCTTGTATCTTGATCCTGCAGTTGCCCCTTACACATATATTTCTCAACCCCAAAGTCCAGCTCATATCCTCCCTTTCTGGCTCGTGCCAATTCTGTGGTTTTACTTGTTACATTTGAATACATGACCCCTTTTGTTTCCATTTTGGTACTTGAAATGTTTGTGGATTGAAGTTATTTTCAACATGGGAATCCAATCATTGTAGTACCATTTGTTGCTACGAAGGTTCTTTCTCCATTAAGTCTCTTGGCATTTTTTAAAAGCCAACTGAGCGTGCATGTGTCAGCCTCCTCTAGAGTTCTGCCTCAGTCTTGTTGATCTATATGTCCAGCCTGTTACCAGCACCAGACTGCCTTGAAATCGGGGTCAGGAGCCATTTTATGTGGTTCTTTTCCCGAAGGATTCTGACTACTCAAGACTAACAACAGCACACACAGACATGTGCCTATGGGCATGCACTCATGTTCACCACACAAAGACATACATGCAACACATGACAGCACTTCACCTGTAAGGACTGATGGCCACTCCTTGATGACTTACAGTTTTTACATTATCTGTAATGGCCTTTGCTGTGCTTTAATCAGCACCATCTAAGCAACCACATCTATAAACAAGCATCAAGGGATGAGGACCCATCCCATATTTTGTGCATCTAA
>NW_006955781.1:0-829 GCF_000164805.1 Carlito syrichta
TCGCGGGTCTTTCGGGAACAGAATGGTTGGAAGTTTGCTGTTGTTCTGAGTTTTCTCTTTAAGATTGGGGGTAAATTATTTCCTGGGAAGCTACTTCTCACTCTAAGTTCTTTCGATATCTGTGCTGATAATCTAATCTGAATATATTGGGCTTTATTGAGACCTTCCCTTTGAAATGGATTTGCTATTTATTATTAAACTACTATTTGTTTATGTAGAATGTAAAGTGCCTTATCCTTTATGTAGACCTTGATGTTTTAAACATGAAGTAGAATTGTTTTATCAATTGTGAAAATATTTGTTCTCTGAAAGCTGATTTTAAACAGTAAAGTAGGATGACTCTTGAAATAAATAAAACTCATAGCAGAACTTATATAATGGATAAATCTGAGATAAGAACAGTGAGCGGTGTTTTTTATAAAATATACCCCAAAGCTAATACTTTGTAAATACTACCATATTTCTTTATGACTATAGTGTAACTACATTCTGGATGAAATGAATTTATTTTTTGACTAATGGGATTATAGAACAAAAATAACATTCTGTGAGATAAAGTTCTATAAAAATGAAGTAAAATATGATATGAAATTCAACTTCACTAAATGTCACTGAACACTAGCAAATGTATTTGCAATTGTGGGCTCTTTTTTATCAACCAGAGACCCCCTTTTTTCTAAGCATTTTTTTTTTTTCTGTTTTGAGTTCATGTATGGGCTTAGATTGGTAGTGGAGAAATTCTTAAATAGGGTATGAAATTGGAATGCCATATAGATATTTCTGTAGAAGTCACCCAGCAAGTTATCCAGTTAAACCACTCATGTTTCTT
>NW_006955782.1:0-686 GCF_000164805.1 Carlito syrichta
GACTATCCAGAGTGACCACACCACCATCAGTGGTGCACTCTTCCAGAACTGCCAGCTAAAGGAGCAACTGGCCGAACTGCAGAGTGGCTTTATAAGACTAATGCACCACCCTGGATGCCTGCTCTCCTCCCTACCCACAGGGTCTTTGTTTCCCCACCTGTAAAGTGGGTGGGAGCCCGTCCATGAAATGGTACCCTCAAAGGCACCACATGAGCCAGAGCCCTGTTCTGATGTCTTTTGGGAGAGGGGATGACCTTCCAGTCTGCCTTCACCCTTTTCTGTGCCATGGAAGGTAAACACCTGGCTTTGTGGTCACCCAGTGTGGTTGCTGACCACTACACTGATTACTTATGTCTGTCCTGACTAAATGAAAATATGGATATTACCAGTGCACTGCACTCAGAGCAACATGTCAAGAAAGAGCTGGCCAAGAAGTTGAACCAGCTTCATGAGAATCTGGGAGAATTAAAGAAAATGGTAATCCTCCCTACTGGATAAGGGGTGGGAGGTAGGCACCAGCCTTTGGGGAGAGAAGGTGCCAGCCAGAACGGAGGTCACTCGTCTAGCAGACACATGACTCCAGCAGCCTGAAGAGCAACACTGTGACTGTTTCTTGCTTCCATCTTGCCTTTTAGAAGTGAGTAGTCCTGGGTTCCTCCAAGGTCTGGACATGATCATTTCAGTTA
>NW_006955783.1:0-751 GCF_000164805.1 Carlito syrichta
TGTCCAATGGAGCAGTTAGGGACCTTCCAGCATTGTCACATGTGCACTGCATAGCAATGTCTGGGGGATTTCAAGAGGAATGTTGGGGCACTAGGGGGAATCTGAAAGGATTTATTTTAAAATTTTGTAAAATAATATTTTTTTTTAGTTGGAGTCTTACTCTGTTGCCCATGCTAGAGTGCAGTATCATGTTCACAGTCACCACAGTCTCAACTTGCTGGACTCAGGTGATACTTCAGCCTCAGCCTTCCAAGTAGATGGAATTTCAGGTGTGCACCACCATGCTCAAGTTGTCAAGTTGCCCAGGCTTGTCTTAAACTCTTGGACTCAGGCAGTCCTCTTGTCTCTGCCTCCCAAAGTGCTGGGATTAGAGGTGTGAGCCACTGAACCCAGGCTTATAAAAGGATTTTTAAAAGTTCAGGGAAACCATGTACAGTTGATCCTGTTTGTACCTTGGGTCAGCGCAGCAGCATGCCTGTCAGTAGCAGCTGTGTGCCAGCCTAGCTCTATCTGCTGTCTCCTCAGGGAACACCAAATGCTAAAGTGACTTTCTAATGGGAGGAAACAGCTGTTATCACTGCTGCCCCTGTAGAATCCCAGGAAAAAAAGAAAACAACACCCAAACCCTTTCTTTCTCTGAGACTCTGACTTTTTTCTGGCACAGCTTGAATGGCAGCAGTGAGTCACTGTGGGCTGGGAGGTGACATCCAGTGGCACCTCCATTGGTGGCTCTGGCCCTGGGAGCCTGAAA
>NW_006955784.1:0-690 GCF_000164805.1 Carlito syrichta
CGCCTCGGCCACAGAGCTAGACCCTGTCTCCAAAATATGAGAATCGTACACAGATTCTCAACTGCACATGGCGTGTTCACAGTCTGACTGTCAATTTAGCCAGGAAAAATGGGAAAGGGAGGAAGAAAAGGTGAAAGATGTGTCCCTGACCTTTCTTGGTGGAATGTCCTCGTTGCCGAGTTGGATGGTCGACCTGCCTGGGGCATATTTCTACCCTCGTAGAGGAGAGATGGCAGGAAGCTGGACAGGGAGCCTCAGGATTCACACACCAAAGTGGGGGCAGCCATGGGAGGGGTTGGGGCTGGAGGGTGCCAAGCTTGTGGGACTCTGGTATGTGGGGAAGTGGGTGAGAAAGAACTGAGGGAAGAAGGTTTGCTAAAGAATGGATTTATTTGGTGACATATTTTCTTTCTTTCTTTCTTTCTTTCTTTCTTTCTTTCTTTCTTTCTTTCTTTCTTTCTTTCTTTCTTTCTTTTCTTCTCTCTCTCTCTTTTGTTCCCTCACATGATAGTCCTGGCTTCTCTCAAACCCCCCAGCGGGGGCCTTCTGCTCAGCCTCGGCCTCTCAAACTGCTGTGTTCTCAGACTTTCCATTTGGTCAACATCCTGATCTTCCTTGCTGGTCTTGAACTCTGACCCTGAAACGATCCTCCCACCGAGGGCAGCCTTCACCCCAGATTTCTGGGTTTTG
>NW_006955785.1:0-1000 GCF_000164805.1 Carlito syrichta
AGTTATATGTACCCAAAACAAGAAAAACAGGACATACCAAAAATGAAATTGGTACTAGGTTAAAAGTTTTATTTGCTTGTACATTTAACAAAATCCACTGTGAACCATGGTAATATACATAATTTTTCAGAACACGCAAGAAACTATCTCCAGTCTCTAAATTATGTTTAGGGAAAAGAAAGGTTTTTCAAATGTAGGTTTTTAAAATATCAGTTGATCCAGGTTGAAGTTCATATTCATAGCATTTTGTTTAATAAAGAGACTTTCAAAACCCAATACTTCCATACACTTAAACTTCAAATGAGGTACATTAAAAGTTGAAAATGAGCCGGGCTCGGTGGCTCAGCCTGTAATCCCGCGCCTTTGGGAGGCTGAGATGAGTGGATTGCCTGAGCCCGTGGGTTCGAGACCCTCCTGGGTAGCGAGACCTCATCTCTACAATAAATAAAAAAATCAGCCGGGCGTGGTAGCGCATGCCTGTAATTCCGGCTACTTGGAAGGCTGAGGCGGAAGGATCGCCGGAGCCCCGCAGGTCGAGGCTGCGGTGGCTGGGAGCGGCCACTGCACTCCAGTCTGGGCAACAGAGTGAGACTCCAACTCAAAAAAAAAAAAAAAGTTGAAAATGAATGAAGAATATTTGGAGCATCCATTTCCTTGACTTAAGTAGCACATGTGCAAGATGGATCCAACGAGGAATAGCAACTCTTATGGGCTGTATTTTTATTTGTAATTTCCTGCCATAATTCTGACCTGCATTAAAACCTTCAGAGAATTCAAGGAAAATAGGGATGAAGAAAAGATATTCTGTTCTGTATTTCATTTCCTGGGTTATGGTTTTCCCAGTCCATGACAAATATTTCAGTAACTCCATTCCCTGCTAGTAATTATGGCAACTCCTCATCTATGTATGAAGGGACAGAAACATGCCGGTTATGTGACTATTGGTGTCTATAAGATAGCCAACTGTTCACTCCATAAGTAGAAAACTTCACACGGATCA
>NW_006955786.1:0-935 GCF_000164805.1 Carlito syrichta
AGCACAATTATTAGTATATAGCTAGTGTTTAGTAAATTAGAGCTTAAAGATTATTTTTACTAAAATCACAGGAATAACTCAAGTGATAGAACTGTAGAATTTCTGAGTCCTCAGAGACCTTAACAATCATATGATGCAGCAACTCATTTTCTGGAAAGAGAAAAAGACCCAGACAGGTCCAGCGACTTCTCTGAGGTCAATCAACCACCTGCTTCATGTCTTTCAAATAACTTCACTCAGGAACCTCCACCATTATTGAGTTACAAAGAGTTAGCACTTCTGGCCACAAGGAAGCTGTTGTAAAAAATAGGACTTAATGACTTCATTAAAAAAAAGCCACACAGAGTTCTGCTTAGAAGCTCTTGATAAGCAGTTAGTTCAAGATATTACAGCCCTTTAAGGGAACAACTCTGCTTTAAAACAGAACATGAAAGACAAGAAACCCCAAAATGAATTCAAACTTGTGAATGCACCTTTTCTCCTACAGGTCTCTCAAAGTCAAGTTTGTCTTTTATTCAGTTATTCTGCATTGTAAAATTAACTCGGTTTTTTAAAAAGACACTTTGATTCAAGGTAAGGGCAGAAGGGAGAGGAAAGGAGAAAGGCAAGTAGAGAATGAAGAGAAGGAAGAAGAGTAGAGATCTAGAGTATAGATCATCATATGAAGGGCTTTTAAGGAATTTGGCATTGGAGCAGAGACAGGAAGCTGAAGGCCTGGAGGGACAGGGATAGCACCAAACTGGTTTGACTATTGTTTGGGCTTCTGCAGTAAGACTCAACCCCCATACACCATCTAGATCAATGCAGTTCAGTGATACTTAAAAGTTTTAGATTGTGATTGTCTTTGTACAACTAAAACACTCTTTGGTTGAAAGACTTATGCACCTTTTTATTGCTTTGATTTTATTACACTTTGTATTCAGTGAATCTAGGCA
>NW_006955787.1:0-480 GCF_000164805.1 Carlito syrichta
GAGGGCAGCCCTTTGAGTCACTCCTGTCTTCTCGGCACTCAGGGAGGCCGAGATGGGAAGATGGATGGAGCCTGGAGCTGATACCAGGGGGGGCACCATAGCAAGCCCCCACCTCGATGCCAAGGCAAACCCAGAAATATCAGGGTGAGGGCAGGCCTTGGCAGGAAGGTCTCCTCTGGCCCAGAGTTTAAGAACAGGCAGGAAGACCAGAATGTCAACCAAATGGAAAGCCTGTTATCACAGCAGTTTGAGAGGCCCAGGCTGAGAGGAAGGCCGTAGCTGGGTGGTTTGAGAGCAGCCAGGACTATCTATTAAGCAAACAAAAGAAAGAGAGAGAGGAAAAGAAATAACAAAAGAAAGAAAGAAAGAAAGAAAATCTAAGTCAACAAAGTAATTCATTCTCTTGCAAAACTTTTGCCTTCAGTCCTTTCCCCCCTGCCCCCCTGAAACATGAGTTTTCCCCAAGCTCGGCACCTTCCA
>NW_006955788.1:0-801 GCF_000164805.1 Carlito syrichta
TCGACTCTCACCAGTTAATGAGGGAAACTGCTTTATCTTATGCTCAAACAAAACATGTTATTAATAATGATTTTTCTTATGAAGGACATTCTTGTTCAACTCTTGTTTGTTTTTATGAAAATTCAACCTTCAGCAATTTCAGAGCACCTTGTTTAAAGTCTATTTTAAAGTCTTTAATCACTAATAGTCCTACCCAAAGCAATAACAGAGAAGATTGGCAAATGAAAATGTTAATGCCTGGAGGAATTGACCCCCGTCGTGTCACAAGAACTTTGCCCCATCTAACATACCCATTTGCTCTCTTAACAATACTGAGAAGGACTGGTCACTCATCCAACGAGACACTGGGTATCCAAAATGGAGAGAGTGTGTTTATGAATCTAAAGTGGACAACTCCATATATGGTGAAAGAGTATCTATTAGTGACTAGGGTCTTAATTTACAACCCTACTCTACTACTTCCACTCCATTCCCTCCTAGGCAACATAGTAATAGATGGGTACCCCTGGTATTAAAAACTACTATTGGAAATAAACAAATTGTTCAACCTTACTTATGGAGGGCCATTGCTGTCCTGAAACCAATTGTTTTAACCTGACCACGTCGGGGAGTTCATACCTACAAAATAAGAGACTGCCTACAATCCTCTTATGTTTTTCTTGTATGGGATGAATACCAAACTGTTGCAATTGACTATCACAATAATGTTTATAAGGTGTCTTGTGTGGGATGTCTTTTAAGTAATTGTTTAACTGATGCCTTTTATAAGGATTTGTAAACTTAAAACAACCTCCCTATTCA
>NW_006955789.1:0-757 GCF_000164805.1 Carlito syrichta
CCGACACTCCACTGATAGCCATAGACAAATCGTCAAAGCAGAAGGTCAACAAAGAAACATGGTAGTTAAAACAGACTCTAGTGCAAATAGAACTAGCAAATATCTACAGAACATTTCACTCCAAAACTACAGAAGAAACGTTTTTCTCACCAGATCATAGAACATTCTCCAAGATAGACCGTTGGATAAGCAACAAATCAAGTCTCAATTAATTCAGAAATATCAAAATCATATCAAGAAGCTTCTCAGACCACAATGAAATAAAACTAGAAAGTAACTCCAAGTAGAACACACAAAACCAAACAAAAACATGGAATTACACAATCTGTTCCTGAATTATCTTTGGGTCAACAAGAAATCAAGATGGAAATTTAAAAATTGCTTGAAATGAATGACAACGATGAAACACATTATCAAGACCTCTGGGACACAGCCAAAGCTGTGCTCAGAGGAAAATTTATAGTGCTTAAGGCCTTCATTAATGAGACTGATAGAGTGCATATCAACAACCTAACATCACACCTCAACAATCTGGAAAAACACCATCAAACCAAACCCAAAACTAGCAGAAGAAAAGAAATAACAAAAATCAAAGGAGAACTAAATGAAATTGAATTTTTTTAAAAAAAAGCAATGCAAAGTATCCAGGAAACAAAAAGTCAATTATTTGAAAAAATAAAACAAAATTGATAAACTTCTAGCTAGATTAAGAAATGAAGAGAGAAGATTCAAATTAGTGCAATCAGAAGTGAAAATG
>NW_006955790.1:0-510 GCF_000164805.1 Carlito syrichta
AGACTGAGGCAAAGGATCTCTGAGCTCAGAACCGAGGCTACGGTGGCCTTGAGTATGCCACTGCACTCCAGCATGGCCAATAGAGTGAGAATGGCAATAAATAAATAAATAAATAAGTAAAATAAAGAATTAGGATTCAATGTTTTGATATTAATTCCAGCCAAATCTTTCTTTCTTTTAAAGAGTTTGGTTCTCACTCTATTGCTCAGGCTGGAATGCAGTGGCATGCTCAAGATTACCAAACCCATGACCTAATGAGCTCAGGAGATCCTTCTGCCTCACCCTCCAAGTAGCTGGAATTACAGGCATGCACCACCATGCCCAGCTAAGATTTTGATTTTTATTGTAGAGAGGAAGTCTCTCCAAATTTCCCAAACTGGTCTGGAACACCTGAACTCAGGCTATCCTCTCACCTTGGCTATCCAAAATGCTAGGATGACAGGCATGAGCCACCATGCCTGGCCCATTTTTTTCTTCTTTAGTTTTAAAATGACTACTTTAGGTGGATGA
>NW_006955791.1:0-647 GCF_000164805.1 Carlito syrichta
AGTAGGTCTGGGGGCTCTGCTCCTATCCTGTTTTTTCCTGTCTCACCCTTTATTGTCATGCTTCTCTCCCACCCTGCCCTTGGTACTTTGTCCCTGCCATTCCTCTCCTGCCATTCCCCCCCTCCCGCCCCTTTAACTTTGAAGTAGTAAGATAAGACCTCTGCCTAACAGGGAGACAAACTGGTGCAGACCCTTTGCCATCTTGATCAGGGCTCATTCTTAATTCCTGGGTTTTATTTCTTCCAGAAAATCAAAGAGCCAGAGGTTCATAAATCTAGTTTCTTTGGAGACTGCCTCTCGGGAGTAGCAGGGACTTCCTGGTGGTCTCCTCACCCCACCAAGCAGATCTTCCTTCAGATGTCTCCCTTTTCTTCCTCAGAGACACTTGGGGCAGGATAATGGAGTGGCATTCCAGGTGGACAGTTGAGCTAACTGTAAGGCAGGCAAGAGTACAGGCTGCTGTTCTGGGCTCCCCTCTCCCTGTTTACATATTGTATTTGTATATCATTTTGTATATTCTGGGGATAGAGCCACCCCCTGTATAATAACAGTGGTTGGAGCTGGCAAATGAGAAGATTCTAATAATTGTTTGGGGTTGGGAAACTCATTTATTAATAGCATAGAGAAGAGGAAGGAGGAGGGGATGG
>NW_006955792.1:0-870 GCF_000164805.1 Carlito syrichta
AGTAGCTGGAATCACAGGCATGTGCCACCACCCAGCTAAATTTTTGATTTATTGTAGAGACGAGGTCTTGCCATGCTGCTCAGGCTGGTCTCAAACCCTTGCGCTCAGGCAATCCTCTTGCCTCCATCGCGCAAAGTGCTGGGATTCCAGGTTTGAGCCGCCATGTCTGTCAGGGATATTTTCGTACACAAGAACAGTACAGGTACCTAATTTAAGAAATTTAATCTTACTAAAATACTTATGTAAGGTAAGTTCCATACCCTAATTTCACCAGTCTTTCTAATAATGCCCTTTATATTATTTAGAATCTTCCAATTCCTGTTTCAGTTCAGAATCAAGTGTTACATTTAGTTGTCATATATATTTATTGGTTAATATGGACAGTTTCTCATTCTTTGGTGACCTTAACATTTTGAAGAAAATTGGCCAAGTATTACATTGAATAGTCCTCATTTTGAGTTTTTCTAATATGCCCTCATGATTGGATTCAGAATATGCCTCACCAGCTGGAATGCTACAAAGTTAGTGTTGTGTAAGTTCATGGCATCACATTTTAAAGTATAACATATCTCACTGCTCAGTGGTGATGTTAATTTGAATCACACTAGAAAGGTATTTCCATGTCTCCACTGAAGAGCTACTCTTTCCCACCTCTCAACAAATAACTCAAGTGAAAATAACCCAAGTGAAAAAAATATTGATATCATTCTACAGTGCCAGTGTGACCAGACACTTTCAGGCTTCAGGCTTGTGTGACAGTTTCTATCTTTGGCTCACACCACCACTGGACCTATGTCAGCAACCATGGACTCTGAGCAGCCCTCAAAACTAGTGAGCTTCAGTGACCTTGAGTTTCTGGTATGTGCCAGT
>NW_006955792.1:2219-3285 GCF_000164805.1 Carlito syrichta
TAAAAGAATTAACGATAAGGTATTAGCTTAATAGGATATAGCATAGTATTAAAGTCCAATAACTAGATCATATGAAAATTAAAGTTTAGACATATGAAACATGAATTATAGTAAAGTTTTGTAGTTTAAGAATAAGTTTTAACTGAGTTATAAGGCATTATGTTAAATTGTAATAGGTTAATAGTATAGTGTTAAGTTGATAATATTAATTGTTAAAAATATTGGGAATCAGTGAACTTGGATTGAACCTAGAGTTAACTCAGGAAAGTTTTTTGTATTAATCAGGGTATAGAGCAAAGAGTATAATATGAATGATTCATTGAACATTATGGAAAACACTTTGAACGATTTGTATTGAAATTGTGCACCTGTGACCTTGATGTAAGCACGGCAGGCATCATGGAATTTGAATTGTTTGCTTGGAAATTGCAGATCTCGTGGTGGTCTTGTGATGCATAGTTTGTAAAGCACGAAACTTGTACGCCCCCAGTGAGTGATTATCACATTGCTGGAGGGTATAGAAAATGGTATATAAGTTGGAAAAGGTTTGAATAAAATCGGCTTCGGTCTTGGCCAGGCTGAACCCAGAAGAGCTGCCTCCGAGTAGTTTTCTTCTCTCCGTCTCTGATTCACCGGTGCGGTCCTAACCCTCCCTCTGGTCAGTGCAGGTCACCGACATTTGCTACTGTTAATCCCATCTCCTACCACCCCCATAGTTTCCCACTACTGTCAGCCATTTTCTTATAGTATTACATTGGATGTTCAAGGTCCATTATATGAGTGAGAACATGTAATACTCAGATCTTTGTTTCTGTGAGAGGTCACTTAGTATTATACACTCTAGTTCCATCCAGGTTGCTGCGAAAATCATGATTTTGTTCTTTTTTATGGCTGCATAGTATTCCAGTCCTCTTTTGATGGGCAGCATGGTTGCTTCCAGGTTCTTGCTATTGTGAACAATGCTGCGATAAAAATATGTGTGCAGGTATCTTTTTATATAGTAATTTGAGTTCTTCAGGATATATTCCCAGTAGGGGGATTGTGGAGTCATATGGGAGGTTGATAT
>NW_006955793.1:0-745 GCF_000164805.1 Carlito syrichta
CATCTAATATACCTATCTGCTCTCCTAATAATACCAAGAAGGACTGGATACTCATCCAGCAAGACCCTGGGTATCCAAAGTGGAGAGAGTGTGTTTATGGATCTAAAGTGGACTATTCCATACCTGGTGAAAAATTATCTGTCACTGGGGACTTAATCTACAACCCTGTACTACAAGGCTAAATAAGGAAAATCCCATCCCCACTAAGTGGATGGGTACCCCCGATATCAACAACTACTATGGGGAATAGACAAAATGTTCAACCTTACTTATGGAGGGCCCTTGCTGCCCTGAAACCTGTTGTTCTAGCCCAACCACGTGGGGGATTTCATAACTATAAAATAAGAACTTGCATACAATTCCCTTACGTTTTTCTTGTATGGAATGAATATCACACTGTAAAAATTAATCAACGATGATTAAAAAATTAATCAACGATAATACAATCAATGATGTGTATTCAATATCTCGTCAAAATTATTTTCTCACAAGTTGTTTAACTGATGCTTATTATCAAGGTTTTTTCATTCTTAAACAACTTCCATACTTAATGGTTCCAGTACAATTGTCAACTCGCTGGTATTATTAATATGGTCTACAAACATTGTATGAGGTTAATTCCCTGCTGGAGAGACAAAAGAGATTTTTGGCTACTTTAATTTTAGGTATTACAGCTTAATTGCTATTGCTACTTCAGTTATGGTATCAGCAGTGGCTCTTACTAAGAAGTCCATGCAGCCACGTT
>NW_006955794.1:0-725 GCF_000164805.1 Carlito syrichta
TGTGCTAGACTTTGTGGTTTCCTACTACATACTCCTTTCTTACTCATGGGCTGCTTTGCAGAAGTCAAGATGACTGGGCAACCCCCAGCACTGAAGGAGGTGTGTCTCAAGGACCAAGGAGGTGACTGGTGGCATGTGGAGAGACTCCAGGCTCTGTGGAGTGAGAGAAGTTGCGTCCTCACATGCTGCACACCACACAGTTGAGACAATGCTGTTTGGTGAGTGAGGCTCTTCCAGCAGGGGTGTGTGCCCCTGGTCCCTGCCCATCCCAGCTTTCTCTTCCATGTTTGGGGGTGTCTGGGAAAAGCAAACCCCCCAATTCTGGGAAACCATCCACCCTCTTAACTGGGTCCTTTGTGGCCTCCTTTTCTTCTCGAGAGGACCTTATGTAGCTTTTCAAGCCAGGTAGCCACCTGTGCTCCAGGACATCTCTGTGCTCCAGGACATCTGACATTCAGGTGGGAACCGATCAGATAGTCACAGGGCCACCTTGATTCAATAATCTTCATGTTTTCTTACAGCAGCCCAAAGTTTCTTGCAATAGTTGAATCTTGTAAAATGGTTCTCAATTCTGGTACCCAAGCAGAATCATGGGGGCAGCCCATGCAATGCGGGAGTACAGATGCTCGAGTCCCCACCATTCCCACTTCATTGGTTGGGATGCAGCTTGGGCATGGGAACGTTTAAGTGCTCTCTGTTAATGCTAATGAAGGCTCCAGGGTTGA
>NW_006955795.1:0-628 GCF_000164805.1 Carlito syrichta
GGAATATTCACCTGGAAAGTCCAAATAATGCAACTGCTTATCTGTCACCCACTAGCAAATTCTCATGGCTGACTTCCCCGCACTTTGGTCCGAATAACGCTCGGCTGCTCCCCTTGATACCAATAAATCAAAGGGGCAGGGAACTGGCAGAAAAAAAGTTTATTTCTGACTTCGAATCCAGAGAGCAAAGCTAGACTTGAGGTCTTTCTAAAATGTTTTTGACCTGGGCTCGGTGGCTCAGCCTTTAATCCCATGCCTTTGGGAGGCTGAGGTGAGTGGATTGCCTGAGCCCACAAGTTCGAGACCCACCTGGACAACTTGGTGAGACCTCATTTCTGCAATAAATAAAAAACTATCCGGGTGTGGAAGTGCACACCTGTAGTTCCAGCTACTTGGAAGGCTGAGGTAGAAGGATCACCAGAGCCCAGCAGGTCAAGGCTGTGGTGGCCGGGAGCGGTCCCTGCACTTCAGTCTGGGTGACAGAGTGAGACTCCAACTGAAAAGAATAAAATAAAATAAAATAAAAATGGTTCTGCTTGGCCAGGCTCAGTGACTCAGCCTGTAATCCCAGCATTTTGGGGAGGCCAAGGGGAGTGGATTGCCTCCACTCGCAGTTACAAGACCATCC
>NW_006955796.1:0-814 GCF_000164805.1 Carlito syrichta
CTCCTCCCTCCCTCTCTTATGTCCCCCATGTGTTCTTAGCATTCAGTCTTATTTTTCCCCTTAAAGCTTCTCCCACCAGCTCCTAAGTAGCCAAACCAGAGCACACACCCTATCAACTCCCAGGGCAGTTCCTCTTCCCATCTCACACATAGGACACACAGACGTGGACACCATGTGTCTCTCTTGCTTTTTATATTGTTTTACTTCATGTTAAGCCATGTCACGCCCTCTGCACTCTAAGTTTTGCTCTTCCCACCTGCCCACACAGCATGGAAACCCCTCAGGTTGGCAAAGCCCTTCCTGCCAGACGAACTTTCTTGTGTGGGGCTGCTCCTGGTTCCCACGTTTGCTTTGGGATGGGATGTAAGAGACACCCCTGTCAATAGAAGAACCAAGGCTTTTGCTTTTGCCACTCTGGAGGGAACAGCAGACCAGGAAGGAAGGATGAGTATTCCTGGGCGATGGGAGGTGCTACTGGCTGGCAGGCCACTTCCAGTGGCCACGTGTGCCACAGGAACATGAACACTCCCAGCACAGCTCACACCTGCTCCCTGCAGCTCACTACTAAGAGAAAAATCTCCCCCTTTGTGTTTTCCATGGGTGAGCAGAAAGTGACTCATCACAGTCACTTTAATTGCATTTCCCTGCCACTCACCAAAGTCAGGGCAAATCCAGTTTTTGTTTCCATTGGAAGTACCCAATGCGCCATGGGCACTTTCCCCAGTGATCTGGAAAGCTGCTCTTCTCATGCTTGTTCTCGGCTGTGCAGCCTGTTAGCGTGCTGAAAAAGTCACTCCCGGGACTCACTCACTCT
>NW_006955797.1:0-417 GCF_000164805.1 Carlito syrichta
TCCTACGCGTGGACTCCAACTCCTCTGTCTGCTGAGGCTGGAGGTCTGGCTTTGCTTCGCGGTGGGCGGTGGCGCAGGGTACCGGCTCCGCAGTCGTCTGCTGCCTTTGGGTCCTGACTCTGCAGCAGTGGGGGGGGGGGCTCCGAGGGTCGGCAGCCGCGCCAGAAGCAGGCTCTGCGGTCCGCAGCAGTGGGGAGCACCCGGTTCCGGGGTTCGTGGCCGTCATCTTGGCAGGGACTCCAACTCCTCCGTCTGCAGAGGCGCGGCTGGCCTGGCTTCACGGTTGATGGTGACAGGGGAGTCCTGGCTCTGAGGTCTTTGAAGCTGGAGTACTGGTTGCTCTGTTTGCAGCGGCGGTGCAGAAAGCCAAGCTCTGTGTTTCTCTGCAGTGCTGAGACATGGCTTGTAATCTTAGTT
>NW_006955798.1:0-907 GCF_000164805.1 Carlito syrichta
TCAGGCATGGTGGCGCACACCTGTAGGTCCAGCTACTTGGGAGGTTGAAGTGGAAGGATCATGTGAACACAGGAGGTTGAGACCGCGGTAGCTGTGGGCAGGTCGCTGTACTCCAGCCTGGGTGACACAGTGACACTCCAACTCAATAAATAAATAAATAAAAAAGAAACATGAGTGGTTTAACTGGATAACCTGCTGGGTGACTTCTACAGAAATTATCCTATATGGCATTCCAATTCCATGCCCTATTTAAGAATTTCTCCACTACCAATCTAAGCCCATACATGAACTCAAAACATAAAAAAAAAATGCTTAGAAAAAAGGGGGTCTCTGGTTGATAAAAAAGAGCCCACAATTGCAAATACATTTGCTAGTGTTCAGTGACATTTAGTGAAGTTGAATTTCATATCATATTTTACTTCATTTTTATAGAACTTTATCTCACAGAACGTTATTTTTGTTCTATAATCCCATTAGTCAAAAAATAAATTCATTTCATCCAGAATGTAGTTACACTATATTCATAAAGAAATATGGTAGTATTTACAAAGTATTAGCTTTGGGGTATATTTTATAAAAAACACCGCTCACTGTTCTTATCTCAGATTTATCCATTATATAAGTTCTTCTATGAGTTTTATTTATTTCAAGAGTCATCCTACTTTACTGTTTAAAATCAGCTTTCAGAGAACAAATATTTTCACAATTGATAAAACAATTCTACTTCACGTTTAAAACGTCAAGGTCTACATAAAAGATAAGGCACTTTACATTCTACATAAACAAATAGTAGTTTAATAATAAATGGCAAATCCATTTCAAAGGGAAGGTCTCAATAAAGCCCAATATATTCAGATTAGATTATCAGCACAGATATCGAAAGAGCTTACAGTGAGAAGTAGCTCCC
>NW_006955799.1:0-729 GCF_000164805.1 Carlito syrichta
TCATAACAGAGACACCAAGCCAAGTAAATATTGGATATAGAATAATGAATACACTAAAACAATAAAAAGGTTCCTAATAACTTAGCATCCACTAATACTAAAATCATGACAAATATGAAGAGTACTATTTTTTTTTTTTGAGTTGGAGTCTCACTCTGTCTCCCAGACTGGAGTGCAGTGGCCGCTCCCGGCCACCGCAGCCTCGCCTGCTGGGCTCCGGTGATCCTTCTGCCTCAACCTTCCAAGTAGCCAGAATTACAGGCATGCGCTACCAGGCCTGGCTGATTTTTTGATTTATTGTAGAGATGAAGTCTCGCTGCCCAGCGAGTCTCGAACCCGCGGGCTCAGGCAATTCACTCACCTCAGCCTCTCAAAGGCGCGGGATTACAGGCTGAGCCACCGAGCCCGGCGCTGAAGAGTACTATTATTATCCTTATTGTATACACAAGAAATGTAAGGCTCGGGAAAGATAAATAAGTTGGACAAGGTAACAGCAGAGTAAAGGTTTTTATTCAGGCTAATTTGCTTTTTTTTGTTTTAACTCCATTCTCCCTTTCAAATATTCCTCACCAACTGCTCTGTGTTACTTAACTCAATAGCATTATGTAAATATGCTGACTCTTGAGTAGTAAATAATTAATAAACAGTATAAAATATTAGGTTAAAGACATTTTGATTTTCAAAAAAATAAGATTTCTGTAAAGAAATAAAGATGCTTATAAAACAACT
>NW_006955800.1:0-778 GCF_000164805.1 Carlito syrichta
CAGCTAGCTAATCAGCTAGCTAGTTAATTCAGCTAGCAAATCAGCTAGTTACTTAGCTATCTAGTCAGTTAGCAAATCAGCTAGCTGCTCAGTTAATTAGGTGACTCGCTCGCTTTCCATCAGGTAAACTAACTAGTCGGCTACCTTGCCTGCCTACCAGTCGGCATATTAGTCTGCTCGCTCACCAGCCAACAGGTCAACTAGCTTGTTGGCTCTCTCGCAAGCCAACAGAATGGCTAACTATTCACCTTGGTCACCAGCCGACTAGTTATGTCAGTTCACCAGTGGGCTCACTTGCTGACTGAATAGTTAAGGCAGCTCGCCTGTTGGCTCTATAGCTATCCAATTAATTAAGTCAGCTCACTGATCAGCTCACTCTCTGGCCCACTACTTAATTCTTCTGATCAGTCGGCTCAGTTGCCAGCCGACTAAATTCGGCTGACCAGTTAGCTCATTCAATGGCCAACTAGGTAAGTCAGCTGACCAGTCGACTCACTCGCAGGCAGACTAGATAAGTCAACTCACCTGTTGGCTCACTCACCGGCCGACTAGTTAAGTCAGCTAACGGGTCTGCTGACTAGTCAACCAACTAGATAAGTCAGCTAACCAATCGGCCGACTAGTCGACCAACTTGTAAACTGACAACTTAGCTCAGCTAACTAGTCGGCCGACAATTTAGGTCAACTAAATAGACGGCCAATTATTTGGCACACTAGTTTGGTCAGCAAATAAGCAGGCAACAAGTAAACCTTGGTAACTACTGGGCAACTCGTTAGTC
>NW_006955801.1:0-767 GCF_000164805.1 Carlito syrichta
CAGCTGTTATCACTGCTACCCCTGTAGAATCCCAGGAAAAATAGAAAGCAACACCCAAACCCTTTCTTTCTCTGAGACTCTGACTTTTTTCTGGCACAGCTTGAATGGCAGCAGTGAGTCACTGTGTGCTGGGAGTTGACATCCAGTGGCACCTCCTTGGTGGCTCTGGCCCTGGGAGCCTGAGAAGATAGGACTGTTTCCACTGGAGGTGTCTCTGTTTCTGGTTCAGCCAGTATTTCAGGCCAACTCAAGTGTGGAGAGATGTGCTTGCTGAGGCTGAAGTGCTTTAGGAGTGCAGGAATCCTGGAGGGCTCCAGGAAATCCTTGGGAGGTGTAGCATTGCCACCTCAGAGACCCTGGTGCAATTCAGGGGACTTGGGTAGAGGAAATATTTGGACAAATATGGCAGAGCTTCATGTTTCCCTCTCTCAAGACTAAATAATGTCAGATAAAATTACCTTTTTTTCTCCAGCCCTGAAAACACAATTCCAGACTGGCTAAGTGGTCTCAGAGTTTTGCTTTATCTTATTCATCTGTGTGGAGGTCCTGCTTCCCCAAAGGGGCTTCAACTACAGAAATCTACATTTTATATGAATAACTCTTAGTTTATTTCCTGTAATTTCATTCTTCTCAAGGAGGAAATTTTAATTATAGGATACCATGTTTGAATTACGGCCTGGGCCTCTGTGGTCTCTTTGTCCTCCCGGGTGATTCTATTGCACAGTCTGGTTGAGGTCCACTGCTGTGACTATGTAAGGCCATTCCAT
>NW_006955802.1:0-770 GCF_000164805.1 Carlito syrichta
GATCTGGTGAGAAAAACGTTTCTTCTGTAGTTTTGGAGTGAAATGTTCTGTAGATATTTGCTAGTTCTATTTGCACTAGAGTCTGTTTTAACTACCATGTTTCTTTGTTGACTTTCTGCTTTGATGATTTGTCTATGGCTATCAGTGGAGTGTCGGATTCTTCAACTATCATTGCATTGCTGTCCATTTTTTTTAAGGTCTAGTAGAATTTGCTTTATAAAGCTGGGTACTCTGGTGTTAGGTACATTTATATTTCAAATGGTTAAGTCTTCTTGTTGGATTGATTTTTTTAAATTGTTAAACCAGGAGGGACAAAAATGTATACACATTTTAAGTAACGTCATTTATATATTACTTTTCAAAACTGAACTGAATTACAATACCAATATGTAGTATGATGTTTGCTCAAAAGATGACATTGGCTGGGCACGGTGGCTCAGCCTATAATCCCAGCACTTTGGGAGGCTGAGGCAAGAGGATTGCCTGAGCCCAAGGGTTCAAGACCAGCCTGGGCACTTTGGTGAGACCTGGTATCTACAATAAATCACAAAAAGTTAGCCGGGTATGGTGATGTGCATCTGTAGTTTCAACTACTTGGGAGGCTAAGGCAGGAGTATTGCCAGAGCCCAGCATGTTGAGGCTGCAGTGGGTGTGAGTATGCCACTGCACTCCAACCTGAATGACAGAGTGAGACTCTGACTCAAAAAACAAAACAAACAATAGCGTTAATCAAATGAATGAATGTTAGTGTCACCATGGGACAGGGTGGA
>NW_006955803.1:0-720 GCF_000164805.1 Carlito syrichta
AGCATACTTCACAAAGGGAAGTAAAGACAAGGGTGCTCTAATATTTATGTGATTGTTAATTGCTTAATCGTAATATACCACATGTAGAAATTAAGTTAATATAATTTTTGCATTGGCACTCTTCCTAAAAATACAAACTGTAGCCTCTCAAATTTCTCCAATTAGTTGCCAATCAGAAGCAAAAAAATCTTACAAGTAATTATCTACCCGCACATGATATTTAAAATCTCTATTGATAATTTCCTGGCAAGGTCAGTGAATTCCCTGACAAACATTAAATCAAGCACTTTCTGATTTTTACAATTTTCCCACTACAATGTTTAATCAAGTGATTGCATGGTTTAATACCAGGAGGCCAGGGACGTGGAAACCTAGGGAGAAATTCAAATGAAAGGAAGGTAATTTTTCATGAATTCCCCTCTTGCCTTTTTTCATGAATTCCACTCTTGCCTTTTTGCAAGGAGTAGTGGAGGCATGAGTGGAATTTTGCTTTCCATCCTCAGACTGTACAGAACTTTTTGGCTGCATCAATAACAAAAGTAGAAGAAGCAAGGGTCTCAGCTGCCCAGGTTCACTTTGTGATCCAGGGTCTTCAGCCCCCTGGAATTTGTCAGCAGGCAGGCCTCCATGGTTGGGTCCCAACATTCCTGATGTCTAAAAATATTATTAAATTACCATTAAAACTGAGATAGATGGATTCTTTACAAGAAAAGTTTAAAA
>NW_006955804.1:0-13044 GCF_000164805.1 Carlito syrichta
ATAATGTTTTATCCTAGTCCTACCCAGAGAAACTAGAATTGTAAGGCAGTTCCTAACAGAGGGATTAGAGAATGAAAGGCAATTCCCACTCTGGCCAGGGGCTGGTCATTGTGGCGTTTGACCTGCCCTACTTGATTATGGAGAGTTCAACATTGTACTATTCTCTCTGTTGCTTTAGACATTTTCCTCAAATTCTGACTTGTATTTAGTGTGAGTTTTGAGATAATTAAAATTTATGTAAATCAGTGATAAAACATATTAAAACCAGCTAGAAGCAGATTTTGGTCATTGTTTCTTCAAACTTTTTTTCTATATTTTTATCTATTTTTTTCAGTGATTTCAATTACATGTATATTAGGATACTTCAAGTTGTCCCATTGATAGATCATTCATGTACTTTTCAGGATTTTTTAGTCCTATTTTTCATTCTGTGTTTCCATTACATAGGTTTTTAGTTTGACTTGTCTTCAAGTTTACTATTTTTTTCTTCTGCAGTGTCCAGTCTGCTGTTAATTTCATTCATTGTATTTTTTAAAAATTCAAACATTGTTATTTTCGTCTCCAGAAGTTTGATGTAGTTCTTCTATATGCCTTCTTTAAGTGTTTGTTCTTTCATCTACTTTTTAAAAAATGAAATATAGTTATTTTTAAAAAAAAATATTTTAATGTCATTGTCTACTAATTTTGACATCTGTATCACTCTGGACATGTTTTGATTAGTTGATTATGGCATACATTTTCTTGCTTCTTTGCGTGCCTGCTAAACTTTGAATGTCAGATGCTGTGAATTTTATGTTGTTGGGTACTGGATATTTTTGTATATGTATAGTTTATTATATGCTTTGTTATGGCAGTTAAATTATTTGAAATGGTTAGATACTTTTTAAGGCTTGCCTTAAAGCTTTTCAAGACTAGAGCAGAATAGGACTAATTTTGTTTTACTGCTAGGCCAATATACTTATGAGCTCTGGGGTATGTTCCCTCAACTCTTTTTTTTTTTCTTGAGTAGATATTTTTCTGGTCTTAAGGAGTTACTTCCTTCATATCATGCACTGACCAGGACTCTGCTGAAGACTTCAGGGAAACTGTGCAGATTTGAAATGCTCTCTGTACATCTCTCTTCTTTTGGCACTCTACCATGATACACTAGCTACTTAGTACTTTCTACACTCCCAGTTCTGTCTTTATAACTCATGAAGACTGGCTAGGCTCTATGTGGTTCTGGTTTTCCACTCACTGCATATGGCTGGAACTGCCTTTCAAGTAACAAACTTGGGCAACCTTAGTGCTCACTTTATTTGCTCTTTTGTCTTGTGATGCCTAATGTTCAATGTTCAAAAAACATTGTTTCATGTATTTCATTTATGTTTATTGCAGTATCGGGTGGGAGGGCAAATTATGTCCCTGCTACTCTCTGTTGATAAGTTGAAATTCTACACTATTATTATAGAACTTTTCATGTAGTAGTCCATCAAGTTAATACAGCATGAGAAATACTGGAAGCAGTTTCTAACTCCAGGGAAAAACAACTGGTAGAAACTGAGAGGAGATTAGCATCAAATATCTGGAATGGATTTATAGCTGGGTTTTTGTGCCTAAGAGGATGTTTGTAGACAAAGAATTAGAAAGAAGAAAAGATGGAGAGGGTTGCTTATGATATTCTATCCCAAGAGCATGAGGGAACCTAGAACACATGTCATCCTGGTGCTTAGGGTCGCCTATGATTTCCAGTCAAATAATGTATTTTAGCAGAAAACATGCAAATAGAAAAAGAATGCCTAATTTGCAGTAGAGCAATTTCTCAAATTCATGAAGAAAAAAGTGGAATAAAATGCAAATTTTCACAAAAGAATGAGAGTAGACAACTAGTTACATGGAGGTGAATGAAGCTTCTGGGAAGATTTACTAGCCAAGAATTCATTCTGACATTCCAGTCCTTAGCAAAATTCTGCATTTCTACATGCCATAAGTCTTTGAGGCTGTTCATAAATAATTGAAGCCTTAAATGCAAAATACATGATTGTCAAGGTTTTGTATTATTGCTATTTCTTTTGCTTCCCTCATGCCTTAAGGCAGGAGTCCCCAGCCCCCAGACCACAGACTAGTCCTCGGTCTGGTAGGAAATGGATCACACAGCAGGAGGTGAGCAGCAGGAGAGGGAGCAAAACTTCAGCTGTATTTACAACTACTCCCCATCTCTTTTATTATCACCTGAGCTCTGTCTTCTGTCAAATCAGTGGTGGCATTAGATTCTCATAGGAGCATGAACCCTATTGTGAATTGCACATGTGAAGGATCTAGGTTGCACACACCTTATGAGAATCTAATGCCTGATCTGAGGTGAAGCTGAGGTGGTGATGCTAACACTGGGAAGTGGCTGCAAATACAGATTAACATTGGCAGTGAGGTTTGACTGGGCAGAGACCATAATAAATCAATTGCTTTCAGACTCATAAAAAAATCTTACCAATGAGTGGCAAGTGAGTTGATGTACTTCAGTTGTGTACAGCTGCATCTGGTGGCAGGCTTTAAGTCAGAATAATCTGTCACTTATTTCAGTCTATGCGTGGCTCATCATTACTTTATTTACGACTTCCATCCATGCCTCTTTCCCTCATGGTGCACTTGTCTCAGTCACAGTTATGGTAAGCCCACAGGCCAACCCTAGCCAAAATGAGTAAAGAATAAATATCAATGGAGATCCTCTTTGAAAAGGGGGAAAGACTCAATGATAAGACAGCAGAAGACTCTAAGACTGCCAACAAAAAGAAAGCTGCATTTAAAAGAAATACCAAGGGTCCTGCTAAAATTACAGGTTCATTATGACAGGTGATTCATATTCCCCAAGCTCACTTTTTAGCAAAAGTAGTGACTGGCTACCACCAAAGCCATGAAACCTTCAAAATTGCTTTGCCACATGGAGACCAACCACTCTGCATTAAAAAACAAACCTTTGAAGGTTTTCAAAGGAAAAAAAAAACATGAGCACAAAAAACAGAAGCAATTATTAAAGATCATAATTTTATCAAATGTGTCTGCACTGAGCACATCATTTTTAGTGGCTAACTGCATTGCTAAAGCTAAGAAACTCTTTACTATTGATAAAGAGTTGGTCCTGCCTGCCGCTAAGGACCTTTGTCGTGAACTTTTAGGAGAGGCTGCAGTTCAAAATGTGGCATGTGTTTCTTTTTTGGCTAGCGCCATAATGAGATCAATTGATGAAATAACAGAGGATATTGAGGCACAATTGTAAGGGAGAATTAATGAATCATGGTACCCAATCCAGGTTGACAAGTCTACTGATGTTGACAACTAGGCAACAATGCTTGTTTCGTGTGATATATTTTTCAGAAGAATGTGCATGAGAGTATGTTATGCACATTGGTTGTCAACCAATACCATAGTGGCAGAACTATTCATGTCTTTGAATGATTACATATCAGGAAAAACGAATCGGTCATTTTGTGTGTGAACAGAGCAGCTGCCATGACTGGACAGATTTCTGGTTTCACCACTCGAGTCAAAGAGGTTACTTCTGAATATGAGTCTATGCACTGTGTCATCCATACAGAAATGCTGTCTGGTCAAAATATGTCACCTGAACTTAACAACGTTTTGCAGAATGTGATCAAAATTACCAAACACATTAAAGTACATGCCCTTAATTTATATCTGCTCGCACAGTTCTGTGAGGAGATGGACACAGA
Organism: Carlito syrichta; assembly: GCF_000164805.1. Lineage (NCBI taxonomy): Eukaryota > Metazoa > Chordata > Mammalia > Primates > Tarsiidae > Carlito > Carlito syrichta. The sequence continues at coordinate 3,708 of NW_006955804.1, forward strand.
GCACACATGTCTTCTCTTATACACAGAAGTGAGATGACTTTCTTTTTTTTTTTTGTGAGTTGGTGTCTCACTCTGTCGCCCAGACTGGAGTGCAGTGGTCACTCCCAGCCACCGCAGCCTCGACCTGCTGGGCTCTGGCAATCCTTCCGCCTCAGCCTTCCAAGTAGCTGGAACGACAGGCGTGCGCTACCATGCCCGGCTAATTTTTTGATTTATTGTAGAGATGAGGTCTCACCAAGTTGCCCAGGTGTGTCTTGAACCCGCGGGCTCAGGAAATCCACTCATCTCAGCCTCCCAAAGGCGCAGGTTTACAGGTTGAGGACTAAAGGTAGATCACGGGCCAGAGTTTTTGAGTTATGAGAGTCACTCCAGAGATATTCTTTAGACAGACAATCTCCACTGGCAGCACATTTCAGTGACACAGAATGGGTCACAAAACTTGCTTACCTGTGTGACATACCCAACCTGCCCAATGAACTCAATCTGTTACTTTGGGAGAGAAAGACAACTGTGTTCAAGTTGGCAGCTAAAGTTACTGCATTTAAAGCCAAACTGGAATTATAGGGGTAACGAGTGAACATTAAAATTTTTGACCTGTTTCAAATATTAACAGAAATTTTGAAAGAACTGTACCAGAGCCTTTTTACCCAGCTGATGCATGATCACCCATCTCAGCTTTCAAAAGAGTTTGTGTGCTACTTGCTAGCCACAAAAAAAAGTAAAAGAATGGATCCACGACCCATTTGTGAATAATCCAGGTGAATCGACTTTGTGCTAAAAGAGGATCAATTGCTTGAAACTGCAAATGATAGTTGCCTTAAAAGTGTGTTTGCAACAGTGTCAAATTTCCATATATTCTGGATTAAAGTCAAGGTGGAATATCCTGAGATTGCCACAAAAACATTGAAAAGCCTACTTCCATATCCAACATCCTATCTTTGTGAAGCAGGGTTTTCTGAAGTGACAGCAACCAAAATGAGTTTACGGAGTAGATTGGACATAAGCACACACTTTGAGTGTCACTATCTTCCATCACTCCCAGATGGGACCATCTAGTTGCAGATAAACAAGCTCATTGCTTCCAATGTTTCTGTATGGTGAGTTGTATTATTATTTCATTATATATTACAATATAATAATAATGGAAACAAAGTAATGCCCTTTAATCATCCTGCAACATTCCTCCCCCCACACCCTTGTTTGTGGAAAAATTGTCTTCCATGAAACAGGTCTCTGATGCTAAAATGTTTGGGGACTGCTGCCCTAAGGTCTAGAGCTTGAGGGGGAATGAAAAAGATATTTTGAAGTCATTATTCTTTGAATTTGGTCTTGATTAGTTTAATATTACTCTGAGAATCCAAATTTCTCAGTGGAATGTCGGGATGACACCAAAGTTTTTCTGTCCTCTGAATGAGAGAGTGCTTGTTACTATCCTGCTTTTCAATGCACCAAAAGGAGTCAACCAATTCATGATCTCTTTATATCCTCTTTATTTCTTAGATCTTAAGTATTTCTTGTCCAAGAAATAGGTACCATAAATCATCTTTAGTGTTTGGCCACCTAGTTCATTGAAATAAGCTTCTTAAAGATAGACTCTAAAATAGTTCTACATTAAGGGAAAGCACATGATTTGGTGTCTCAGACCTGGAATGCTGCTCAAGGGACATGAGTTGGCATGGAAGGGAGAAATGAGACAGTAGTTAGCTGTGAGATTTATTTAGGCTGCATGGAGAGAAAAATCCTACAACAGAATTTATGTTTTGGGGCTTTGCATAGTCTCTGGCTATTGAATTCCTACTCCCTGAAATTAGGACCTTTTACCCCACTTGCATATTCAACTCATCCCATTCTCCAGGACCAATTTTATAAAGTTAGATTCTTATCTATGGAATGTACATATGTATAGGCAATAGATATTATTCCCCTAGAGAGTTGTTTATGTTTTACTCATGATAAAATCCATCACAAATTGTTGACATTGGAGAATTTTAAGTTTTAGAGTTCAACTTAATTTCTTTCAGAATTAAAGTATTCAGAACTAGACTCTGGTTAGAAAATCTGAGAGTCAATTAAGGTGATTTTGCTAATTATTTTCTATTTATAATATATTATTGATATAATTTTTCAGAGAAATTTCTTTCTTTTTGAGCTAGCCCTTTGGAACATCAATTAGAATTAAAGTGTTCCTTTTCTTTTTGGTTCACCCTTGACTTTATACATGACTCAGTTCAATGGGTATTTATTTATGACTAGTATGCTTATGGTAATTTACCAAGTTCTGCGGGTATAGGTGAAAAACAACAACAAAATGAAACAACAAAAACAACAACAGCAAAAAACCCAGCTTCTGCCATGTAAAGAAGGTGCGCCATGGGCCAAAATAAACTTGTTCAATAACATATATGGTAAGTACAGGTTGTGATGGGTCATCCAATGAGGAAAATAACATTTCTGAATGAAGAATCAGGAAATAAATTATGGAGGGGACAGCTTTCTCACTAGGACTTGGAGGATAGTTGGATTATGATAGTTGGAGTCAAAGAGTTGGGGAGAACAGAGACTGGGAAAATGTTCACCTAGCAGAGAATGAAATCAGGGAAATGATTTCAGAGGTATCAGTTTCACTTTAATCAGATAATGATATACATAATAAGAGATATATTATTGTTTTTTTGAAGAGACATGAGTTCCCAAAAGAAAGAATCAAATTAGGGCATTAGAAGAAAATAATAAATGTACTATTTATTTGTACAATCATACCATACATTTCAGCTAAGTACATATAAGTTCTGGAATAGACAGAATTCCAGAACCTTGAAAAAAGTTATTTATTTCATAATCCAGAAACACACTTAAATCTGTGCAAGTGTGCTTGCTAGTGTCTTCCAACACAAACTAACCACAGTTAGCACAGGGCTTAACAGATAATAGGGGATCAATAAGCTACTTTTAAACTTACTAATTTTTTTGTTAAATAAACAATAAGTTATCTAATCTTTCCTGAAATGTGGAGTAGGATGTGGAACATTGAGGTTGAGGATTCATTTTACTTCTGACTAGGTTTAGTTTTGTTATAATAAGCTTCTTCCCGGGATCCTGAAGATATAATTGTGCCTGGCCTTATGCTGAATATTTACTTGAGACACTGATTATAAGCCTACATCAAAGGACTATGCCATGGGCTGTGTTAGCACCTCATTAACACTTTCTGCAGAAGGATCCCAGATATTTAAAGTATCATGTCATATCTGTTCCCAATACTTAGGCATAGCTTACACTTCATCCTGAGTTCCATGAGTCTTATACTTCATCCTGAGTTCCATGAGTCTTTGTTTTATGTTTGGGAAGGAAAGGAGGAAAAGAAGGAATCAGGATAATAAGTGGCATCAAAGGGTAATCCAATTTGTTTCTTATTTGCCTACTCTGTATCTAAATAAGATCATTGCTTTTAAGCAAGCAATATTGATTTCTCTTAGGCAATTTTTAAAAAAAGAATAAAAGATTAGATGTCTAGTTGGTTGATGGCTAAATTTAAGGAATCTGCAGGTATAAGAGCAATTGTTTTTAAGATATTACAAATTCTTTTCACTTTTCCTCCTCTTGAAATGCTGATTAGCTATAATGTATAAATAATGATTATGGATGGAGATTTACATAACAGATGAATCTGTTAATGCTGAGCTTCAGAGCATCCTGCCAACCTTTTTAGAAACCCATACAAACTATTTATTGGTGTCTACAGCTCCCAAATAGCTTCTCCTAATTACAAGCTTTTAAACATAAATGAAAGTGGAAGTTTAGAATGGATGCGGTGGGCAATTCTAATAAAGTTTCAAATTGGCAGGAAAACCCAGTACTATTTCCACTGCATGTTAATTTTTTTCTCTTTTATAATCAAGAAAATTTTTTCCCATAAATGCCAGTGGATCCTAAACATGGGATTGGTGGGAGGGAGATGAATGAATTATTGACCTGCACAGATGAGGTCTTTTTCAGAGGCTTATCCACTAAGGTACCCATGAAAATGCAAAACTGTAAAGTGAGATTTTTTTTCCCCTTATTGATTTGGTCAGTTGGTAAAAGGGGGATGACAATAAGGGGACTGTACAGTCCCCCACATTCTGATCTTCTCAAGGCTGCAATAGAGAAGGTATACATTTCATGTGAGCTCACAGGAATTTGAAATGTTATAGATAGGCTTCCTGGTCCAACCACTATTTACTGTTTGACTGTAATGTCAGTCTCTTTCTGCTTCTTCAGTATTGTTTGCACTTTACCTTTGTGAAAAGGGCCTTGATTGAGCCATACAAGGGGAGATATTTCTATCTTTCTGTGGGATCAATGAAGATGTGTTTACAGGTCCCCTGAACAGTGTACACAACACAATAATGGATTTTAGTCCATGTTGACTGAAAGCTCTTTTTCTTTGTTACTTGTCAATCTCATATATATTACTTGATTGCAACATAAAAGACTATTTGGTCAAGCACTGAAACAACAACTGTATCAGTCAAGCTGAAGTGGTTACCTGACCTAACATATTCAGCATTTAGCCCAACAAGTCACTTACAACTTAAAAGCAAGCAAGACATTATTTTGCCTCTCCATTTAGGAACCAGTTCATAGTTGTACTTGCCTAAATTTTTAAATGACTTTTCTTTCCCTAAAAAGGTTATAATTAATGTGCAGGTGTAATAGAAAGAGTCCCAGTTCACTTTAATCAGACAATTATATACATAATAAGAGGTCTATTATTTCTTAAAGGAGATATATGAGTTCCCCAATGAAAGAAAAGTTTCACAAGCTCATACAGGTCTCTGGTTCCTAAAAGTGGAGGCTGGATTTTGATCTTGTAAATAAAATAATGACTCTCTCCACTCCACATATATGTATAACTACTTAGAAAATGATGCTATGAGAATGGAGATGGGAAATTTCCTCCTTCTGGTCATTTCAGTGACAGCTTCATTACATTAAATTAGATAGACTTCTCTTAATTATTTAACCTCTAGAGTAGTTTAAGTTTGTGCCCACTTCCCGCCATCTTGAAGATGGTCCAGAATATCAGTGTCAGAACTGACTCCATGCCCTTGGGCTCAGATTTTAATTATTCTTAGACTAAAACAAGAGTTAAATTGGCATATGTGATACAGATAACTGGACATAAGGAAACTCTTTTTAGGGAAACCATTTTCCCCAGTTACATTTTGTGTGTGTGTGTGTGTGTGTGTGTGTCTGTGTGTGTATATGTGTGTGCACATGCACAAAATCATCCATCACAATTCATCTGAGAAACCATGGCCAGAGTTTAATAGGAAGTTCTTTGGAAATACATACACTATCACTTATCTGGCAGCACAAGTACTGACTATAAAGTAACAAGAATAAATTTTACTACTATAAGCATATCTCACTGACTGCAACAGATACTTGGAAAATATATGTGTAAATTAAGTTTTAATATTTGAAATTGTGCTTAAAGGAGATAGAACACTCATCATTAAAGACAATTTGTATTCAATTTAGTTTTACTGTAAAGAACCTCTTATGTAATATGTATAGTCATCCATTAACTTGTTGTTTTGTAAGTCTGTATTTCTATATAGCAGATGAAACACAATTGAATCTACAAATGTTCTTTCTCTCAAAAGAAATCTGTGCCAATTCTTGCACTTTAGAATTTTTCAGTGGATGATATCATCATCTTTCAGACAAAGAAACTGAAATCTGGAATAATTATGTTATATATCTATATCCAGTAGTTATCCATTGATGAAACTGACTTCAGAAAATAGGTCTCTAAATGCCTAATCTAATACTTATTTCTCCAAGTTCAATTTCAATAGTCTAAGAGAGCCCAACTGGGAGGTGTATTAGTTTGCTTAGGTTACTGTAATAACGTATCACAAACTGAGTGGCTTAAACCACAGAATTTTTTTGTCTTCACAGTTCTGAGATCAAGTTGTCAGCAGGGTCTGTTCTTTCTGAGGGTTGTGAGGAAGAATCTGTTCCATGCCTCTCACCTTAGTTTCAGGTGATTTGCTGACAATCTTTGGCATTCCTTGATTTGCAGACATGTCACCCCAATCTCTGCTCTAATGTTCACACGACATTCTCCCTGAGTGCATGTCAGTCTCCAAATTTATTCTTTTTATAAGGACACCAGTCATAGTGGATTATAATCCTACTTTAACTTGATTACCTCTGTAAGTATTCTGTCTCCAAACAAGGTCACATTCTGAGGTACTGGAAGTTAAGACCTCTACATCTGAATTTTGGGGGGATACAATTCAATGCATAATAAGGGCTCTATTTAATACTCAGTTTAGTAAGTCTCAATATTTCAGAGGTCACCAATTAGAAGGGGGAGAAAGAAGGAAGGCACATTTCATTTAACAAATAAACTAAAAACCAAGAAAATATTTCAGACTTCTTTTTTCTTAGAAATTGTGAATTTACAATGCAAGCAGTAATTAGATAAATGTAGCTTTAAGCAGGGAGGAACAATTTTTAAATGACCTGAAGTGTTTTGTCACTTAAATGATAAATGATATCCAAATAAATGATATCCAAATTACAAATTATTTTTATCTGTCCTTTACAGTGGGTAATATTTTATCATCTTAGCTTGAACTATTCTACCTATTTCCTCATAATAAAACTGCTATTCTTTTTAATAACCAAGCTTTTTACAAATCCAATCAGTTTCTTTATTAGAAATGAGCAGAATTTAAGATTTAATAAAAAGACACTGTATACATATAAATATATTGAAATATTCTCCACTTTCAGTGTATTTTTATCAATTTACCAATTTCTTGAAGTTTCTGCCTACTACAGTTGTTCTTAACTGTCAAGCCTCCGAGTAGCACAAAAAAGACTTGTGCTCAACATGTGTTGTCACACTGGGACTCAGCTTCTTGGAACGGGTTTATCAATTATGAAAGTTCCTTTTGATCATCTGAATCATTACATCTGCCATAGAACTCAACATAAGAAAGAATGAGCCTAGCAAAGAGTGGAAGAGTTGATGAGGGGTGGGGAAGGTTGACAAAGAAAACCTTACTAATTTTATTTTCAATTGCTGCTGCTTAAGGTGATGTTTTCCATGTTACCAGACTAATAAGATAAAGAAAATGTGCTTGACAGAAAAAAAATGTAAATATAATTACCAGCTACCTCTTTCAGAATCTTTGACTTCTTGAAGAATTTGGTGATGCAGATCAGTATCCTTCTGAGGAGAGTCAGGAATTGTCCTAAATCAGCACTTCTCAATCTGGTGTGTGTACACCCCTAGAGGTGTCTAATAACATTTGGGGAACACTAGATGCCACAGTCAAAATAATGTATCTTCTTAAACTGTCCATTTTACTAGTGATCAGAGGTAGGAGTTCTGAGTCTCTGAATTCTTTAAAAAGTTTTATTGCATGCATACAAAAGCAAAAGTAGAAACCTGATGAAGATAACTTTCAGGTAGTAAATCAAAATGTGTTTTTCTGTGGTATGGGACTGTAGAGTGCTATTAAATACCGCAGAATTGACATCATGAACAAGATAAAACACTGGCAAAAACATTATGCTGTTGTTATTAGCCTATATCATCAAGGCTTATTTGCAAAATAACAAATATTGCAGTGTGTGTGATTATTCAAGCCTGCAGGGATCTAAGAAAAAATATATATCTAAATACATATTTACATATATATTCTGTAATTAGTGAACATTAATCTCATTATAAAACAATATTTAAAAGTCTTTTGATTACATGAAACATCACTGGTATCTCTAAATATGTTTATTTTTCTGTCTGCAATTTGCAATTGCAATCAATCGATCAAATTTTGGTTTATATGCCTAGAAAACATAGTGGGACCTCATGTCTACCAAAAAAATTATATATACATACATAAAAAATTATATATATATATATACATAAAAAATTGTATATACAAAAAATTATATATACATAAAACATAAATATATATACATACATATATATACACATATGTGTATACGTATACACCCACACACACATGCACGACAGGAATGGTAGTACATGCCTGTAGTCTCAGTTACTCAGGAGACTGAGGTGGAAGGATCACCTGAGCCCAGAAGGTCGAGGCTGTGGTGAGCCATGATCACGCAATTCCAGACTGGGCAACAGAATGAGACCCCAACTCATACACACAAAAAAAGTTTTATAAAAATATAAGTAGGGTTAGTGTATCAATTTAGATTCTTCTAGAAGCCATCTCTAAGACAAGAATTGAAGTGCAAGGGATTTGATTGGGAAATGATCCTGGGTGACATCATTAGGAAGTGGCCACATTGTCAAAGAAATGAAGGAAACTGATAAAGGGAAAGAAGGTGTTGTTAAGCTAGTTACTGAATGTGGAAAATTGGGGTGCAATCTCACTGGGGAATTCTAGGATACTACATAGAGTATATCTCAAAGTTAGCATGACCAAGGGCCAGAAAAGTAGATGTGTTTAACTGTTGCTTCCATCTGTCATATTTGAAACTGTGTCCATATGCTGTTATTCTTTGGCCCCTGCAGCTTGTCTTGCTCTCTAGCTGAGTGCCCCTACCATCACGAAAATCTCAGGCAGTGAGCTGCAGGTGTTTTGAGGAAGCAGCCTTCAGTGTGTAAAGATGAGTGCACAGAAAGTGAGGAAGGGAGGACACAGACAGCATTTGCAGTTACTGTCACAGTAAACAACAACAATAAATATTACCTGCAGCTTCCTTCAATGCCAAATAACAAGGGAAAATTCAGCAATGGTGAAGATCTTTTTGGGATCACAAAGAAACTGTTGGACTGAAAGTGATGCCCTTATCAAATGTTCAAATGATACATTTTATTGTAACATGCATATATTACTGAACAATATTTTGAAAAACTGAGTTTAACCGAGCTCCTTAATAGGTGGCATGAAAATACATCAATATTCATCTTTAGGCTCTATATTTGTGTTCATGGCATATATGAAGCCACACTAATTTTGGTGTCTAATGATGCAATTAGGGCAAAGAAGTGTTTAGTCAATAAGTAAGTTCAAAATCATACTGTTTACTGGGAAAAATATAAGTAACTGAGTTCAGATGGGACTCAGGATATGAAAAATTTGCTGTGAAGCTGATGTTGTCCTCTCACCAATAGATATCACAGTTTCAAGCAGAACACCAAGCCCAAAGGGTTAACCTCTTGATTTTCTTGGCATGTACAATATGGTACAACATGGCACTAAAAAGTGATGTTTCTTTAACATAGTGGCTTGAAAATTTTTCTTTATGAAAAAATGTTTTAAGGGTTTGTTAAAGGATACCAAATTACATC